>NW_013671423.1:34152-41474 GCF_000517525.1 Limulus polyphemus | reverse complement strand
TAGTGTAGGTCCTATGACCAATCTCGAAGTGATTAACGAGTGCAACTGTGGAGAGGGAACTGGTTATGATAGGGGATGTGTCGTGCTCCTATTGGTGGAGAGCTGCTGCATAATCATTTACATGTGGATATGCAGAAGTTAAAAATTTGCACTGATAGAGAGCAGTACTAGTTGAGAAAAGCTACTTTGTGAGAGAAGGTAAGTATCTATTGGAAATACATTTTCAGTTTAGGAAAATGTTATCATCTGTTAAAAGCCCTTTTACCTAAATGAAAAGGTAAAGCAATAATATCAGTTGAAAGTTTTTCAAGGTTGTTTTTAACTCTATTTGTATCCTCATGATTGTACTGCACAAGTGCTGGAATTCATTTGTTGGAAGATTAGTAAGGTTATTTAAGTTTAAATACTTCCATGATCTTTTCAATCTTTTCTTTGTTAAATATTTGTGTGTGTATTTCATTTCCTTCTGATTCATGAATGATCTTTATTGTGTATGAATGACTGTTATTGTTTAATATACAAAATTTGTAGCCTCTTGAATAGATTGGAAGTAAGATATTTGTTTAAATGTTAGGTCACATTTTCTGTTCCCCCAATGGGACAGCGGTAAGTCTTTGGATTTACAATGCTAAAATCAGGGGTTTGATTCCCCATTGGTGGACTGAGCAGATAGCCCTATGTGTCTTTGCTATAAGAAAACACTCACATTTTCTTTAATGATCATAGAATAACATTATAAAGTATCTTTATGTTTAAGGTTTAAGTCATATAATAATCTTTAAATTGTAATCAGAAACTTCTTTTTTATAAAAAAAAACATTCATATAAGTAATAAACACAGGATTTGAAACTAAAATACTGAACATTAAAAGTAAAGTGTTATAATTTTTTTTTTCAAGTTGTAATATTCAACAGCAAAATGTTTTAAAATCAACTAAGTAACTTTGCTTCAAGAAACCTGATTACATCATTGCAATAGGGCTAACCTTTTGTGATGGGCTAGAAGAAATCCCTCAGGGCTAGTAAATTTCTGACTCTACTTGTCCAGCTGGCTACCACATTAAACATGTTAAATCAAAGCCCTGTAAACATTGAATAAATTATACCTTATGTATAAATTTTAAGTTAAAAAGAGATAACATCGTAAAACAAACTGCATAACTATAAAGCTAATCTATTTTAAATAAAAGTTTTGGCTATTAGGTGTTTATATATAGACCTTCCCTTTACTATACTTATGCTTTACAATCATTTTGCCTTTATTTCACACAAATAATTATATTGTTGTTGTTTATTAAGTTCAAGCAACTGCTTGCGTCAAAAATTTAATTTTTATTTTGTTATTTATAAAATCGAACCAGTGCCAGTATTAAACATTAAGTAAACTTTTGTATACAAGAACTTACTTCACTACATATATATGTAGCTACAAATATTGTGAAAGAACATATAACAGTGATTAATTGTACTTAAGTTATATATTATTCTAATAGTCCATCTCTGGAATTTTTACAGCATCCTGTTATTGTTATATCCGTTTCTATCATTGGCAAGGTTTTTTTTTATTATTCAGTAAAAATAATGGCAAGCCATTTAACGAAGAGTAAAGTACTTTCTTTCTTTCAACTGAAAGTTTAATTTTACATGGTTTTGTGAATTAACAATAACCATGGAATAGACCTAACTCAGAACTAAAACTTAATAGCCACTCACTTGTTGAATTTCCTCTTATATTTACTGCAGGATACTGAAATGACTAACTAATATGCTGCCTGATTGGCTGACTCAATAAATGACTGGTATTTTTATAATATTACAATTTATTTATTTAAGTCTAGCAAATTTGAAATGTCATGTCAAATCCTCATTACATCATACCAAAACCTCATCTAACAAACAATACAAAACATCTAAATTAAAGTACTAAAAATACAGTCTACAACAGCTCCTCTTCCTGGATCATTTGAGACTGGTTTCTGTTTGCTGAGCATCTTTCAATTGAGTGTTGGACCACATTAGTTCTTTATCATCACTTGTAGACGTTCCACCGTGGTTGTACTTTAGGTTAATTTACTATCTTGTGCTTCCCTCTTTTGACAGTGTTACATTCATCATTAATACACGGTCTTTGAGATAATGCATCAGTATTTCCATGGTTCCATCCAGTATGATGCACATCATCATCATTGGGTAATGCCAAAAATGCCTCTAGCAAACAACACAAAACATCTACATTAAAATATGAAAAACATAAGACTACAACAATAATTTTTGGAAAATGTCCATAACAGTATTCTAAGTGAGACCTTGCCAATCATTAACATTATTCTTGTCATCTTAGTTAAATATCCAGCGGAAGTTTTAAAGCTTTTTTTCTTCAGTAATCACACACAAGTTTTTGTCAATAACACCTGATGGCCCTGTTTATTCCCAGATTTGTGTTGCTGTTTTATATATACAGGATAAAGATAAAAATCATGCTTATACACCACCCTTTTAAGCAATATGCTTATTTTAACATAGTTGAGGAATGAAGTTATGATTTAGTATATATTCTACAATACGATCAATTTTATCAATAAAGTTGACTTTTTAGTATCCTACCTTAATAGTTTCAATAAAGTCTTCTCTATTTAGGCGAGGACCACAATACTGTGGCCGTTCAATTTCCACACAGTAATCCAAAGTTACCAACTCTCTTGACATGAACAACATGGTCTTTCCTAGAACAATAACAATAGACATCCTCTGTTCAGATTGTATATCAATCCAAAAAATATTTGATTTAAAATTATTCAGTCAATCAGTATATTAAATAAGATATATATATATATATATAATGTAAGCATAAAGATTATCTAAGCATTTAAGTTAATATTTGCATCAGAAAGGAATTACAAGCAGCAAGAATAAATCTATGATGAAATAAAAGGCTAAGGTTAAGGCTAATTTTTGTATTACAAATATTAAATACGATATATATATATATATTCATTTATGCAAACAGTACTTCACAAAACTTTTAACTTTAGTAAATACACAGGTATTATATTCACACATATAGAGTATAACCAATGCTTTATCAGTTACTCAAGAATTATATACACAAATACTTGTAATTTACATGTGTCTTGATAGCTGGGAAAAACACTATAATTAAAATGTATTTGACTGATAAAAATTATATACAAGTATATCTTCTTTTAGCAAGTAACTGAAATAAACATGTTGCTTGGTAATTTTCAAAAGGTATTAAGTCAGGATATGGGTCTTCTAAAATAGGCTTAATGAGCACAATATGTGTGCAATACAATATATATAAAACCAAACATGTTACCCATCCAAAAATAGTTATCCACCAAACATGTTACCCATCCAAAAATAGTTATCCACCAAACATGTTACCCATCCAAAAATAGTTATCCACCCAACATGTTACCAACCAAAAATAGTTATCCACCCAACAATGATCCACTGACTATTCAGGTCTTCAGACTCTTTATTCAAGAATAGGTGTTCTCATGTACTTGCAAGACAATAGTTAAACATTTAAATTAGCTTTCACAACATCAGAAGTAAACTAAGACTTGTGATGATAACAGGTCACTCTTGCACAAATTATGCTTTCTGTGTAAAAATGTTATGCAAATTAAAGTATCTTTAAACTTGACAGTTCATTATTTCCTGTTATTATTGCATGTCAATACAAAATAACAGTTTACCAGTTATTACCAACCAATATCATGGAATAGTTCTTGTGTTTAACTAGATCATTCAAAATTTACTGAATTGTGGGGTCTGGCAAATTTTGTGAAGTACCAGACCCCATTTCCAGCAGCCATAAAAGTTAATTTTGCATCCTGTGTGACCCAGTATACATATATGACATAATCTGTAATAAAACAGAAATGATCATTTCAAATACTTAAAAACATTTACTTTTGCAGAATAACCTTCAAAATTTGATTCAAAGAGGATATATTTTTGTTCACTTTTCATAAAATAGCTCTACAACATGTTATCCACCCAACATGTTATCCACCCAACATGTTACCCATCCAAAAATAGTTATCCACCCAAAAATAGTTATCCACCAAACATGTTACCCATCCAAAAATAGTTATCCACCAAACATGTTACCCATCCAAAAATAGTTATCCAGGATTTACTATACTCTAACTCAGATTAGGAGGAGTCAGCAAGTGTTTTAGACTCAGAAACAGAATTGTACAGTTCATTTTAAATAATTTATAAAAATAATATGAATTTGCATCTTCTGAATAAGGTCAGGTATTTTCTTCCCATTCCTGTGTTCATATGGCTTGACAGAGGGTTTTCTAACTCTAACAACATCTTTCCTCCCTAACTGATAAGCTGGAGCTGGATCATAAAACTTGCATCATCTTTGTGAAGGTGACTTTGGTTTTAGTCCATTTGCATCTTCTGAATAAGGTCAGGTATTTTCTTCCCATTCCTGTGTTCATATGGCTTGACAGAGGGTTTTCTAACTCTAACAACATCTTTCCTCCCTAACTGATAAGCTGGAGCTGGATCATAAAACTTGCATCATCTTTGTGAAGGTGACTTTGGTTTTAGTCCATTTCTGATCTTTGTATGAACCAACTTGTAGATGCTGCACTATAAGCTTGTAATGATAAAACAAGATCACTCAATGTTAATGCATTGGTTCTGCCGTAAACCAATACCGTACACAGATGCTGAATATTTAAGCTGCCTCAACAAGTTCCGTCCAGACGTAACACCTTCTACAGTAACAGGTCCAGCAGGTAGGTTGCCAAGGAAACCTGGAAAAGCACACAAATTAAGCTAATCTCATCATCAACAAATTTTAGTAGGGGCCAAGTGTTCACATTAAAGACTGACAAAGCATTTACAACTGGCCTTTTAAGGTCACTAAATCTTTTTTTTTAAGATGAGTGATCAAACTTGTTAAGGATGTCTGCTAATCTTGTTCAAAATGTGTGGCATCACCTTCTAGAGGCAAATCAGAAAATGAAAAATTTTCTACGGTGTTATCTTTCAGTAATTTTCTCAGTGAAGAGCCACAATTTATTTATTTTTTCTTTTTAAAGCTGTAATTGTTGCACTCATGTGCTAGATGTACTTCTTAAATCAGTGTTGCATAACTGAGGTAAAGTCAAACAAAGAAAGTAACCAAAAAATCTGGCTTTAGACTTAGCAGTGGTTGAACATTTATTTGTCTGTGTTTACAGCAGCAAGATGAGCATGAAGTGCTGGGTGTACTAACAAAATATTTTCAACCACCAGGTGAGTGTGTTGTACCCACCTCTGATTCTTCTTGGGGACATGATGAGATGTTGAAATATTTTTCCTGGCCTTTAACAATCCAGACCTGTTTAATGATTGCTGGTAGGTATATTCCAAACAAAAGTTCTTTACATTTTTTTGTAGAATGATAGATCTTTGGTTTGGTCCCTTATGGCCAATTCAGCCCTATGGGCAACACAGTGGACAGCAATAGTCCAGTAGGCCTGGTCAAGAAACTTCTTTGATAATCTGTTCCTTATGCCAAAATGTACAGCTACACCATCAGCAGAAAACCCTATAATTTGCTTGTAAAATTCCTCCTCAGTAATACCTAACTCATCATCTAATGCTTCTAATATTGCAGCTTTTATCGATTCACTATTAGGTTTGTCAACAACTTTGCAAGCTACCAAAAATACACGTATTTCACCATGTTTAGCTGCCCTTAGATATAGTAGTTCTACTTCACGTATAGCAGTATTAGTGGATCTATCCATCATAATGGTGTAAAAATGTGCTCCACTCAGCCTGGAAACTACTTCATGTTGTGCAGCTTCACTAATATATTTGCACATTGCTGCGATAGCCAGTACCCCCATGTCAGCACCATATTTTGACTGAAATTCAACAATCCGTACCAAGTCTTTAACAGGACAATTATGAAGAGCTAATGCATCTGCAGAGCTTACTTATCAGTTTCAACACTCGTTCTTTCTCAACTGTTAATTGAGTCATAGGCCTTCTCAACTAAGTTGGTTCCTGGTTTAGTTTTTTTAGCTGCCAATGCTGCCTCACACTTAGAATTAGCATGGTCTCTAAATACTGTTGTTTTAAAACTTTCAACACCTTTTTCAAATTGAGAACTATGGTCAATATCCCTGGAATACCTGCACATGATACAGAAAACTGTCCCATCATCATCTTGAGAGAGCCATGGAAACTCTTTTTTTTGCCATGACATCTGAAAATAAGGACTTATTATTCATTGTTTGGAATGTAGTTTTATTTCAACCATAATGCAAAGAAATTCAAGTTATATAGAAACTGAAATGATAAGCTCTGCTGCTACAATTTATACCACTTCTTCTACTCTTGTTTATCTTGACTTGTTTGATTTGGAATAAAAATACACTAATTTTAGTGTAATTCTAAATTTTTTCAGTATAGTGTTTTATTATTTTGTGTAGGCTCAATAGAAAGATCTTACCAATGTGTACAAATAGGCCTAACGTTTGGTCAGTGATGTTAATAATATGTCTGTCAAAATGTATCAAAAAATATTCTATTGACTCCTAAAGTGGCAATGCATTAAGATTTAGACAAATATTTGAATGTTTATTCTAACAGAAATGGATGCACATCAATTGACATTATCAACAGATCAAAGACCTGTTTGTTACGTTCACAATTTTGATTGTCTCTCTTTAGCTTAGCATGTGTAGCGTCTGATTGTTCGGACATCTTCTTATCAAAGCTCGTAATTAAGTAGTTTGATAAATGGGCTGGAATTATTATAACTTATTAATTTACTGTTTACCCCCAATGTCAAATATGTTAAAAGAGGCAACGTAGTATGGCGACATCTATTAACAATATCTACAACTACTCATAAGTATGCAATTCATTGCAACCTAGTTGTACTTTGCATGAACATTATTCAGGAAATAGTATTCTGTCATAAAAACAGAAGTTAATTTAAATAATAATAACAATAAAATAATAATAATAAAAATCAGTTGTGCAAAGGAGTGGTTTTTTTCTTTATATTATCTGTACATGATGTGAGTGGCACATTCTTTACTCGAATATCTTTCTTTATATTATCTGTACATGATGTGAGTGGCACATTCTTTACTCGAATATCTTTTTCTTTATATTATCTGTACATGATGTGAGTGGCACATTCTTTACTCGAATATCTTTTTCTTTATATTATCTGTACATGATGTGAGTGGCACATTCTTTACTCGAATATCTTATTAGTACGTCTCTGGTCATTTGTTAATTTCCCATAGAAATTCTTTCCAAGAAAC
>NW_013671423.1:30533-34056 GCF_000517525.1 Limulus polyphemus | reverse complement strand
ACACGCTATAATTCACAATGATTCACGCACTTTACTTACGGTCACTACCGCTCGCTTGACTCAATTATCTCTTTCTGTCTGCTATTATTATCTCTGCTTTATTTGCTGGGCTTATATACAAAAATAGAGGGTGTCTGGCAAACACTAGAATTGCCAGGAACAGTCATGATCCTTCTAGAAACTCATGACGTGTTACCAGTATCACATGACTTCCGCTGGGAGAAACTACATGGAGCTTTCCCATGTGCTAACAAGACTGAGTCATGCTTGTTCACTCATTAATATGCATAAATTTTTTTTTTTTTTCATTTTATTGATGAAAGAATATTCCTCTATGATTCTGATAATTTATTATAACTATTGCCGGTAATTGTTTTGTTACTTTTTTCTTTACTGGACACAGGATCCGGTGCTCATGTATTATTATGAGACCCCAAGCGAAATTGCTGGATGTTTTCGAAGGTCTGGCATTAATTTTGCTAAATGAAATACTTGCTACTTTAGAAATTGAAAATACAAATATTGGCTTATACATAGATGTTCCTGATCTGGCACTTTTCACATAGAGGAAATTGCTAATATAATAAATCATATGCCTCCTCAACCATCATTAACTATGGGACATTTAGTAAATGAAATTTTGTGAGGATAAAGTTTTATTATACATAATTGAACAAATTTCATATGCAAGAAAGTACATGTTGTGCACATCACATTTTGAGCAAGTTAGGTTTTCTCTGACAATTAAAAAGAGCTAATGCTATGCTTAAAGCTAGTTTGTTTTATACTCCTAAGTGATCCGTGTTATAGAATGTCAAAGTTAACATGGTCTGTAACCATACTAACAATATGACCCACATATTGAGTTGCCTCACACATCACAATTCCCATACTTCACATGCTTATAAGATCATAGAAAATAAACTGTTCCATTGAACCAGAAACTTGAGGTGGTTGAATCATTTGTATAATATTGTCATCAATATATCACAGTGTGTCCTCTTTTTGTGGCCATTTCTTGACATTAGCAGCTGACTTGATCATGATGCTAAGTTCATATTCATCACCAACAACAGTGAATATTTCTCTGTAAAAGGTTTCACTATCATATTAGACTAGCATCCAGTCACCTTCCTTCAAATGGGATACAAATGTCTGACCAACATGTCTTGATTTACTGGATGCATTGTAGGGAAGTTGCAAGTTCTTGTTTGGATCCTATTTTAAAACATGCATCTTCTTGATCCCAGGGATAACTTCTGCATTATCACAAACAGTATCATCCCATTTCATATCTCTGTCAAGGAACAAGAGTTTCAGTCAACAGATTGCCTGCAATTTTAATAAAAGTTAAGGAATTCTGAACAGTGGATGCAGATGCTGATAGCAGTAGCTTAGACAATGGATTTGGCCAACCACACTGTCAACAATTATTTTACCATGAAACATCATAGAAAATTTTCATGTGAACAGATTGTTGTTTTTTTTTTGCTTAATTGCTGTAACAAATAGATCTTGTACTTATTTTTAAGTTCTGATGATGTTTCATCAGTCAATGATCTCCTCAACTGTCATTATTTCAAGTGATTTTGGATTTAGCCTCTTTTCATACAAGTACTTAACAAAGATGCTGAAAGTGTTCGTTTTCTTTTGTGTCTGAGCATATAAGGCAAGCTTTGCATTCACCTTTGGGTATAGCTGCTGCTGTGAACAGTAACACTACCATGACTCCATAATGAACTTTGCATTAGCTGTAGATCTTTGCAAAGTGCATCTGTAGATGGCACTACTATACATTTCTATATCAGAGACAAAATCTTTAGTTTCAATTATCTTCATATTGATATTCTGAATAATAGTTATAAACTGATCTTGCATCTTTCACCACACACATCAATCTCTCAATCCTTCCTTTCTATCACTCCTTCCAGATTCGTTTTTTTTTTTGGCAAGTCGTCATTTATAATTTTATCTTTTGATCATTTCCTCACTCTTCGCACGATTCTTGCTAGTATCATAAATTCAGACTTCAGATTTGTATTTACTCTCGATAGCTGCCAGTTTACAAATCAGACATCTACACCAATAAGCTGATGTTTCATGTGACAGAAGGACATTTTCTGGCTTCATCTTGCAAAATGTGGAAAAGGCTATTGGGATGTCTCTTCCAATGAAAGGAAAAAATCTTCTCTGAGAAATATCTTTCAAAGTTTTATCTTCTCTCTCCTCTTTTCCCTACTGTTATTTCATCTTTAAGTTCTGGACATGTGTAGACTATATCAGATTTACTGCAGCCTTTTGAGGACTCCTGTCCTTGCAAGAAATGTTAACTTGGGTGTTTTTATATTAACCCATGCTTGCTTTCCAGATTTCACTGTTGTTGGCCCATTTCTTCTGAAAGACCTTGATAAAGAATTACTACTTTTTCAGAGCCTTTCCAAAGAATTGAGGGCTAGTATGTGAACCAACCTCTTCCAGAGTCGTGCTAGAAGTTACAGGGTTGAGTGACTTTTTTTCCATGCTACTTATAGTTTCTTTGTGTCTCTTTCCTTCTTATGGTACTTTTCTGCTTTTTTTGGCATCCTTCTACTATCTCTTTTTCTCACATATAGTGTATCCTGTTTCTGTTGCTTTCTTTCACCGTATCATCATTTTTCTTTTTGTATTTTTGTACTTTTTTCTGCATCAGCCATTTTTCCTGCCATGTTTTTTTACATCCATTTTGATCAGTTTTCTAAAGCAATAAAATTGGTTTTCAACTTATAATGGACAATTATTAAAAATACAAATCTCTATAATGTGTTTTACTTAGAAAATAAGTTGATAACCATTAAATATATGCTCTAAAATGTTACGAATTTCTCATGTGTCGTAGATTCCAGATATAATACTTAATCACATTTACTAAGAACATTGCTGATACTTATCCCAGATGTCATTTGTGATTATACACAAATCAAATAACTTTCAGTTATGTAATTTAACTTGCACAAATGAATGTGATCTGATGTCCTGTGGATCATGCAGGTTTTTAATTAATTGCATTTTAGGTACGGATTTAAAATACAAAAAGCCAGAATGTAGTTACTGAGATTATGGTACACTGAAATAAGAAGTTTAAATTGACTTCATTGATGGGAGAGTTGGAGGATAATAGAAGATCAAGAGAGTTGGTCACATGGGAAATTAGGAAAGTATATGAAAAAAAAGGTTGGTTGAAGTGTAATAAGAGGGTATCTTCAATAGCCATGGCGCTTGAAATTCTTTTAGGCAGGATTAGAGTAAATTAATCTATGAGACCTTTTTTCCCTTTTTATTAGCTATATTGTTTTGCACCGGCAATACCAAACGTGGGGCACATGTATACCCGATTCGATTTTAGTACTCATCAGGATCTCTACCAGCCAGCCTACCCTCAAATTGAAATTCTTTTAGGTAGGATTAGAGTAAATTAATCTATGAGACCTTTTTTCCCTTTTTATTAGCTATATTGTTTTGCACCGGCAATACCAAACGTGGGGCA
>NW_013671423.1:27873-30401 GCF_000517525.1 Limulus polyphemus | reverse complement strand
GCTAAGTTATTAGATTATATTTTTTCTTCAATTTTTACTAATGAAAACTGAAACATTACTCCTCATCCTGAATGGTTACTAAATGGAAGCAAGACTAAACAAGATGATCACATTAATTCTGAGAAGTTTAAAGAATGATAAAGCTCCTGGGTCAGATAGTATTTACCCAAGGGTTTTGAAAGAGATTAAAGATTGATATAAAAATCTTACCAGTAAGTATAGGCCTATCAGTCCTTCATCAGTGGTGGGAAAAGTTTTGGAAAACCTAATAAAAGATGCTTTGCAAAGTCACTTAACAAAGTTTTAACATTTTTTTTAAGTTAACATGGTTTCACTAGAAGAACATCTTGCCTTACTAATATCTTGACATCCTTTGAAGAGGTTACTGCTTATGTAGATAACAGTATGGTGTAGATTTGGGGTATCAAATTTTTTGGAAAGCCTTTAACAAGGTGGCACATAAAAGGTTTGTTAAAAAAGTTATACCTTTAGGTGTGGGGGATAGGTTGACTCAATGGACAGTAAAACTGGCTAGGTGGAAGAAAGTCAAACTGGATTAATGTCACAAGTGGGGTACCTCAGGGCTTAGTGTTTGGACCTTTGCTCTTTTTGATTTACTTCAATGACAAAGATGAAGGAATGGTCAATAGGTTATTTAAATTTGATGATGACATCAAAGTTTTGGGTGTTTCTGGCTGTGAGGAAGTTGCTGTTGCTATACAAAATGATTTGGGATAGTAAATGTCAGACGTCTCTTAATCATAATAAATGCAAGGTGATACGTGTGGGATATCACACGTTGAATTATGAGTATAATATTTATAGGAATAACTTCAACAATGTTATGAAGGAAAAAGATCATGGTTTTCTGGTTTATCAGTTTCTTAAGCCATACAAGCAATGTGTTATTGGTAGTGACATGGCAAATAAGATTTTAGGTTGTAGAGTGTATCTAAAGAAATACTGAATACAAGTCTAAAGATGTTATAATGCTATTATTTTTGGCCACATTTGGGATATTGTGTTCAGTCTTGAGCTCTTTACCTTAGAAATTGTTGGAAATGATTCAGAGAATCAAGGATGATAAGTAAGATGAAAAGGTTGTCATATGAGGATAGGTTAAGATCTCTGAACTTGTTTTATCTGGAAAAAGAAGAAGATTTAGAGGAGACTGACTGAAGTGTTTAAAAAGGGAATTGATAGTGTTGATGTTTAATTTTTAGTGGTGAAAATGGTTAGACTAAGGAATAAAAATATAAATCTTGGTAGAGTAGAAATCATCTTAAGTTAAAGACAGCTTTATTTTTCAAACAAGATGGCCGCCTTTTGGAACTCTTTACCTTCAGATGTGGTAGATGCAAGTCTTAAGGGAAAGCTTGACAAATATTTAAAATATAAGGGCTGGCTTTTTTTAATGTTTAATTTAGTGGATGGGATGGTCTGGAAGGACCAAAAGATCCTTTGTTGTAATTCTGTGTTATATATTACTTACAAGTAGGTTTAATTGAACTTTCCTGGTGAGCAGAAAAAACAGCTAGATATTATTTAATCAATTTCTCCTGTTCATTATGCACTGAAATACCCTGTAGCTTCGTTAAATGTGAAAAAAAGTTCTTCACGGAATAAACTATATAAAAAAGCCTGCAGTGTAGTAATATATAGGAATTTACCTTCAGAACCTTGATGCATATGTGACTTGAAACTATTCTGTTAGTCTCCTGTAGTTTTTTACAGTACAGTTGCTCTAATGTTGTCTAGAAGTTGACTCTTGATGCTGTGGTCATCACTGGCCCACAGTGACTGTGCCCTGATTCTACCTTATGTGAATTATAATCTATTACATTGCAATTTTCTTTGAATTATTTTGAGTACTAGCTGCTTCTTTGAGCCTAAGCCTCAAATCCTTTTGGTAGCTGGCACTGTCTCTCTGTGTTGATTTGGTAAAGTGCCTTTTTTCTGGTCAGTGAAGACCATATTAAGATCTTGGTTGAACTGTCTGATGGCAACAATACATTCTCTGGTCTTCCTAAGTTCAAACTGAGTCTCATTGAGTTTAGAGATAGTTAGCATTATTCTCTCCTGATTGAATTTCCAGACTTTGATTGTCCTGTTTCTGCACTAAAAGAGTTGTCTGTCTATCTTTTCTTCCTACTAGATATTTTGGCATATCCCAGTGAATTTAAGCCAGAAACTTTAAATTTGGGTTTGGCTAGTTTCCATTGTGGCAAGCTCAGAGTGATTCAGTTGACTACAATAGCTTTATGTGGATATATTTCTAACTTTTTGACATTCCAGTTTCTTTTACATTAACAAGTCATCTTCACTTTCCACCATAATGTGTCAAGGCTTTCTCTTGATAGCTAGCTGCTCTCAGGTAAAGATTTACACTCTGAGTAGATGGCCACCTTTCATGTGCAAAGTTTACTGGAAGTGTTTTTTGTCTAAGGTTTTAGGTTTTTAAATGGCAGCAGAGCACACTTTAATTTGTGATATATATATATATATATATATATATATATATATATATA
>NW_013671423.1:20913-26873 GCF_000517525.1 Limulus polyphemus | reverse complement strand
TATATACATAGGTCTTCACTGAGCTGTTCATGTCCTTTTCGTTGCATTTCACTTGTAAGTTTCATGATATTCTGTACTAGAATGTTAACCTTACATTTTGAGCAGTTGTGATCAATCAGTGTACTCCATTTTTCGTGAAAAATTTTCATTTTACTTGTGGTAAATTGTGGTACATTCATTGCATGTTTATGGTATTGATGTTCTTGGATTCTCTATCTCAGAAAACTTCTGTTTTTGTAATTTACTGTTCCTTCGTCTCCAAGATTTGGAATAATCGAATAGAGAATGCAGCATTATCACCCATTGTTTTTCTGGCATGTTGTATGTAGTATGTGTTACCAGGTGCTATATTGATCAGACTGAAATTTTTGTGGTTCTTTGTGTAATTGCACATATGTTCTGACAACAGTATTAAGTATATTACTCTTCTTCTACAGATCCTTCCCAGAAATATGTAGTCTCTTCTTATTAATTCAGATGCTTGTTTGTTTCTAATCTAATGCTGTTGGAAGGATTTCTATAGAAGCCATTCTCTGTATGTAAACAACCTCCATAAACCTTCATTTCAGATGCTTGTTTGTTTCTAATCTAATGCTGTTGGAAGGATTCTATAGAAGCCATTCTCTGTATGTAAACAACCTCCATAAACCTTCATTTCAGATGCTTGTTTGTTTCTAATCTAATGCTGTTGGAAGGATTTCTATAGAAGCCATTCTCTGTATGTAAACAACCTCCGTAAACCTTCATTTCTATAGAAGCCATTCTCTGTATGTAAACAACCTCCATAAACCTTCATTTCAGATGCTTGTTTGTTTCTAATCTAATGCTGTTGGAAGGATTTCTATAGAAGCCATTCTCTGTATGTAAACAACCTCCATAAACCTTCATTTCAGATGCTTGTTTGTTTCTAATCTAATGCTGTTGGAAGGATGTCTATAGAAGCAATTCTCTGTATGTAAACAACCTCCATAACCCTTCATTTTCTGGCATCATCTTCTACTTGTGGATTATGCCTGCCTCTTCTGGATGCTATTTGAGTTTGAGTCTAGACATTCACTTAAGGTAGTTGGCATTCCATTTCCAAATTGTGCATCCATTCACAGCTTAATATACTGTTTCTGGACAAATTCATGGAATCTTGTTATTATGTCACAGTTTCATATGTTTACTGTTCAATATCATTATGTATATATATCTTATGCTCCTCTATTTTATGAGGTTGTTTTCATTCTATCTGACTAAATGACATATTGTCTTTACCAGTAATGTGTTTTCTTATGGTACCTTTTTGGTTCTTTTCTGTTTGTGCATTAATTTATCTTCAAGCCCTGGTTCTTTACCACTAGATATTATTATGATCCTATTTTGTTAACTGTATTATGTGTGATTCTCATTGTTCCTGATGTTAGTCTTACACTGTCACCCTGAGCCAGTCTTTAGTGATGTTGGGTTTTATGTTTTTCTACATTGAGCTTTCAGTCACACTTTTCCCTCATATAAAATCACTAAATCTGTTGGATGAACATTTCTGTGGATTCTTTGTCATTGTCTTGATGTCATGTAGGTTTTTGCCCCTTTTTCCATTGGTCTTCATTTTAAGTGGTATGGTTTTGAACATGTAGATGTTGATTTTCTGTCTGACCCCAGAGGGTGAGGACTGTAAAGTTCTCATTGTATTCTCTTCTCTTTGTTGGTGGATGGTTGACCAGTTACCTGTGTTCTGTTGCTACTGTCGGATGCTATCCTACAGCAAGCTGAATTGATTCTTGACACGAGTTCCCTTCCAGAAGATGTTGATCACGTCAACCACTATGAACTGGCTTCCTGGTAATGTGCACAGATGTACATTTTTTATGTTCTTTCTGTTAGTTCTTGGAATTTTAGTTCAGTATGATGAAAGATATAGGACTATATTCAGATGCCACATTTTAGAGTGAAATGTATTATTAAATAAGTACTTACCTCTTGCGTCGTGTTGTCCTTTTCATACATATTTTTATGGGGTGTTGTTACCAAAGTTGCCTTATAGGTATAGTTGAAAACCTGGTGTGGCTGCTAATTGATATCAAGGATAATTTTATTGTAATGCAGATACTTGTTAGATAGTAGCTCAACCACTAAGGCATATATTTTCACTTATGAGGAGTAGAGCTGGGCAGTTAGTGGAACTTCCTAATTTATCCATCATCTGGCTCATTAATTTCTTACATTTAACCGATCAATTATTCGGAAATAATACCTCATCTCCACACACAGAATAGTTTGATCCCTTGTGTGTCTGCCTATGAGACTTGCATGCCACTAGCCTTGAGCTAATTCCCACCTAAAATTCATGAGTTTAACGTGAACTGAGCCAATGCATGATGACATCATGATGTAACAATATCTTTCTACCAGTAGGAGGGTGACACAACTTCTCTTAACCCTTTAACAACTGCTACACTTTTTAAATACCTTTCTGTGCATGACACAAAAAGTTACAGTTACATCCAAAAATTTAAACCAATTTACTATTAATGTATTTTAGTATTTTAATACAAAGAGCAGATTTCTCATTTAATTTCTCCAGTCTACAAGGAAATGTAAGTGATAAATTATTTTTCAAATGACAAGAAAACCGTTGGTAATTCTATTGGTGAGATCAGTGTCCTAAATGCTTGACTATTGTTTCTCTCCTTGTACATATTAGTTTGATAGACAGTTAAATTGCATTTAGGTTTTACTCCTATGTTTCAGTTAATTATGTATTACTTGTGTTTTAAAATTTCAAAAGGTCTAAGGATTGTTTAAGTTTTTCTACTTGTCGCATTGCTGCTGAAGGCTTATGAAAGTAGGCAAGTGCAGACGTTTTGCCCGAAAGGCTAAAGCATCTCTGCTGATCATAACGTTATATGACCTGCAAGCACCATTTGACCTTTCAACATAAATAATAATAAAAGATAAAGAATAGGAAACTAAAATAAAATATTAAAAATAGATTAAGTGAAAGGGTCAAAGGGCATCTCTGCTGATCATAACGTTATATGATCTGCAAGCACCATTTGACCTTTCAACATAAATAATAAAGAATAGGAAACTAAAATAAAATATTAAAAATAGACTAAGTGAAAGGGTCAAAGGGCATCTCTGCTGATCATAACGTTATATGATCTGCAAGCACCATTTGACCTTTCAACATAAATAATAAAGAATAGGAAACTAAAATAACATATTAAAAAGTGAAAGGGTTAAAATGTGAAATTATGCATATGACCTAAAGAAGATATTTAAGATTATTCAATGAAGAGATAAAAGGTAAGTACCTATTTAATTTTAAACATTTCATTCCACTGTACGTTAATGTTAATAACTAGATTTAGTTATATAATAGAGAAAATGGAAAATAAAATATAAATGTTTACCTCAAAAACTTTTGATATTCGTTTAGCAGGTTCTAGAAATCATGCAAATGAAATGTGAAAACTGTAAGATAATATACTATTCAGAGTTTGAATGCAAATAACTACATTATATGATGACTTGTTATTAGAAATAGTAGAAAAACTCAATGAAATTTATTTTCTGAAGCTACATACTTTTATGAACGTTCTTGTTAAATTTTAAACAATTTCATCCACTAGTCTTATTTTGGAATGAAATACAACAATAGCGACGTTAGGTCCTACAAGTTGTAAGACAAAGTGTTCATAGGGTTATGTACTTGCACTAAGAATAATTTCAATCTTTTATTTGTCACTATCTAGAATGGATGTGTTTTTAAACAATTTGAACATGATCAGGATGATTTGACTGGCTATTTACCCTACTGCAGTTTGCCCTAGGCACAGCTTTACATGTGATCTTTACTATGATCTTCATAGTGCCCTATTTCTTTACCAAGAGGTCTTCCTGATTCACTGGAGATTCAGACTGAGGCAGTTCAGCATCTGTCCTTATTATTCTGCTCCCAGGCTTGCTGAATCCATGTCTCACATCCCAGGGTATGCTTATTTCCAGAAATTTGCATCGGGCCAGGAATAATGGACACTCAACCCATCCACTCATGCTGTAATATAATATTTCTGGCTATATGTCTTTCACAAGAAAATAACTAAAATTGATTACCAGCACAGGAGGTGTGAAGCCTTTTGCAAGGCGCTGTATATGTGTGTTAGCATCCACCACCCAGCATCAGCTGGCTCAATTACCATAATTTTTGGTATACTACTGGAAACTGTCCAACAGTGTACATGGGCTGTTTTGTTTTAGGATTTTTGCCTAAGAAGAGTGATAATAAAAGCCCCTGAAATAGGGTACATTTTCACTTTTTTGTAGACTTGGCTTGCATCACTCAGTGTTGGCTGGCGTAATTAATATAACTTTTAGTAATGTTAACTGGAAACTGTTTTGACAGTATACATGGGCTGTTTTTTTTGTTTTTTTTGAGGCTCTCTGCCCAAGAAATGGGATAAAAAAAGCCTTTGAAGTAGGGGATATTTCCACTTTTTTTGTAATAGAATTTTGGCTTTGAATTTAAAGACACAAATACTGAATCAGTTAAATGAATTAATCATTACCTTCCACAAAACAGGGTATATAATCATCATCTCATGAGATAGTTAGGGATTTAATAACAAAAAGAAGGAAAGGGAACATAGTCCTTTATCCAGTTTTTGCCTTAATAATGGATACGCTCAGCTAGTACTATTGAAAACTACAGAAGTTCAGTCCAAGATAAAAAATACAGCAAAATCTGAGAGAGAGAGAAAACTTTTTACTACAGGAGTGTTATAATAAGATGGTTTTAGTTACCTTATAATAAATACAGATGAATTTATCCTTGTACGCTCCAGGAACAACTGTAAACACTAGTAAATACTCAGAAGAGTATGTGTTTTAACTCTTATTTCACTGTGCTACTTTTTTACAATTGCACATATTTACTACAAACCAATTAAAGTTTATTGTGCCATTTGATGTGCATCAAGATCCACATTTTTCCCACAAGACAGCAGAGAAGATTCGTTTTCACCTTCAGACCATCTTATATTTACAACTTGAAAACTAATTACTACAGAAGATGTGTATAATAGCAAAACCTTCATTATTAGTTTTACTCTAAAAGACCTTTTGCTAATATTTTTATCTGCAACTTACTTTTTTTTCTCCCCTTCCCTGGTAATATGAAATATTAGTTGTGTATTTCTTGTAAAGTTTTGGAAAGTAAATAACAACTAAAACTATTTGGAATCATCTATAGTTAAAGAGTGTCATATAGAATATCTTACAATACTTCTATTCATATTAATCAGCCTACAATTGTTTTATGGTTTTTGATAAATCTATGTATTATGTCATTCTGAAACCATAATTGTAAGTCGTGCAATGATCATAATTTTGTTCAAGCAGGGGTATTTTCACAAATCCACTGAATTGTAGTATTGGGTCACCCAGTTGAAGAGCCCTTCCCGTCTGAAATAATCAGATTTAGTCTTTTCATTTCTCACTACATTTTGACGCCCACTGGCACGAATTGATAAATTTTCTACCACCGCCCTTCTGGCCCCAAAATAAAAGGATTCTAAAAATGACACTGGTTTTTGGAACACAATGTAAATTATATTTTTCATTTATGAAAGAAATATATGTGATTGATAAAATAGAAGATTAATCCAAAAGTCGAGGTTTTATAATAACGTGATTTGTTGTTTTTGAAGAATGGCATGGGTAAAATACCGGAAAATGGAAGTCCAGACTTAACAAGACAGGAAAAATTCACATTGGATTTGAAAAATGACTTGATTTCTGTCTCAGGAGGAGAACATTATGTTAATGTCACTCATGCCCTTCCTCATTTTTACAGTCCAGGTAAGTTTAATAAGGAGAGCAGTTTGATGAAATGCTAAACTTTCAGCCATTACATGATGTGATACTTGTAGATACTTTGATTACTGGTTGACAAGGAAATTTAAATACTAGTT
>NW_013671423.1:18952-20117 GCF_000517525.1 Limulus polyphemus | reverse complement strand
AGTAGGTACTTATATAAACTTTTATAGAGATGACGTAGAGCCCTCCTAGAAGTGAGTAGATACTTATATAAACTTTTATAGAAATGATGTTGAGCCCTCCTAGAAGTGAGTAGGTACTTGTATAAACTTTTATAGAGATGACGTAGAGCCCTCCTAGAAGTGAGTAGATACTTATATAAACTTTTATAGAAATGATGTCATAGAGCCCTCCTAGAAGTGAGTAGGTACTTGTATAAACTTTTATAGAGATGACGTAGAGCCCTCCTAGAAGTGAGTAGGTACTTATATAAACTTTTATAGAGATGACGTAGAGCCCTCCTAGAAGAGTTTTGTTATTGAGCCACACAAATGACAATTCACAAAGCTACTCATTTGAGTTGTTTTTCGAGGCTAGCTAAATCACATTTTTTCTAGACTCCTTTCTTCATTTGATGTTTAGGTAAATACATCCCTGATCAGGTTTAACCTCTCCCAATCCTTATCATATTTTTCTCATTACCTGAGGCTGTTTCTCTGGAAACATTGGTTTCTCTTTAAACCCAACTGATAAGGAAATATTAGATGAATTTTCTTTAAAATACCAGAATCTAAATAGCTTTTGTATTTCATAGTTTATTATTACTGTAAATATTTCTAGTTAGAAAGGAATAAAGCCTGAAATCTTACAATTAGAAATTACATTCTTTTCTTTGGGTATAAACTACATATAATTTTTTGTTTTCTGAAGACATTTTTCTCCAGCTGGGGCAAGATGGAGATGTTGAGCCTGTATTACAAGACACGAACAGACCAGTAGGATTAATTCTGAAGCCACCAGAAGGTAAACATAGGTAAGATAAAATTTATTTTTTGCGATGCTAAGTTAATATTTATAAGAAAAACTGGTATACATTTTATATCCTCACATACATTATTATTGTATATTGAATCTGGTATTTACTCTTCTTTACCACTAACTGCCATTAAATAAACAGTGCAATGTAAAATGAATGGTTGGTAACTCTGGCATCACGTACATAATACCATGTTATGGTGTGTATGACTTTTACAAACTCATGAAGAATGATTACAACTATACTTGTCATAAGACATTAGTATTAGGCTTATTACCTTTTTCTAAAACTTAACATTATTCATCTAGTCCCTTAGGGATTTTCAAGAATTA
>NW_013671423.1:16278-18051 GCF_000517525.1 Limulus polyphemus | reverse complement strand
CCTTCAGTGTCCCATTCTCTCATTTTTACCTGATCCTTCTTTCCATGATTCATTACCTTCATCATGCCCCAGGTGATTTTTTTTGGTGATTCTCATTCCCTTCTCTTTTCCACCATGGCTTATTCCACTTCTTCTGCTCTTTCCCTGCTCATTTACCTCACTTGTTGTTAGGACTTGGTGGGCAGGAATACATACCCTCCTTTCCTGGGTTTGACTTCTTTCGTACGAGATATCTGCCTTGCCCCATTTCTTTGCTCTAAAGTTTTTTTAAGTATTCTTGATTCTATGGAATCATGGTTGGAGGTTACCCATCATCAATCCTCATTTTCTTTCTTAGTTTCCAGACTGTCCCAAACTCACCTCTGTACTTAGACCTAGTCCTTCCATTTTTTTATTCCAACCTTCTTCTTCTTCTACCCATCCTACTTCATTCTGGTATCAGACTCATTGAGCTCATTGGTGACTGTCAAGTGAGGGACCATCTGTTGTGGTTTACACACCTACAGTCACATTTTTCTGTAAACAGATGGGCTACTCTAGTTTTTACCCACATACTATCTCTCAAATCCCTCACTCTGTTCCCTTTCCTCTTCCATCTATTTTCAACATCTGGAAGAGGAAATGTCGGACTTATTACACAAACGGACCATAGAGAGAGTGTATGACCCTTCTTTGTAGTTTTACTCTCATCCCTTCATGGTCCCCAAAAAGACCGGGGATTGACATCTATTATCGACCTTATCTCCCTCAAGGCCCGGCATGGCCAGGTGGTTAAGGAGCTCTACTCACAATCTGAGGGTCGCAAGTACGAATCCCCATTCCCCAAACATGCTTGCCCTTTCAGCCGTGGGGGCGTTATAATGTGACAGTCAATCCCACTAATCGTTGGTAAAAGAGTAGCCCAAGAGTTGGGGGTGGGTGGTGATGACTAGTTGCCTTCCCTCTAGGCTTACATTGCTAAATTAGGGACGGCTAGCGCAGATAGCCCTCGTGTAGCTTTGCGCGAAATTCAAAACAAACAATCTTCCCTCAAACTCTTCATGAAAAATTAATTTTCTCTTCATTGGTCCTTTTCCCCCAGACTATGGAAGACCAAGGTCAACGTTTTGGATGCGTCCTTCGTATTTTCCAGTTTTAGACTCTTTTATTTGGCATTGCCTTGGATCTCTACATTTTCAACTGCATTGTCAGGGCTTTTTCTCGCCATTTACACAGACTACATAGATGATTGGCTTCTCCTTTCCCACTCATGAGAAGAGTCTTCTCTTCATACCTCTTTTCTTTTGAGGGAAGCTGACCATCTGGGGTGGCTTGTCAAAACTTAAAAATCCTTTCTCACTCCCACCCAATATCTTGTTCACCTGGAAGTTTGCTTCAACACCTTTCTCAGCCCTGCTCCACTCTTCTCCTATCCACCTGCAAGCTCTGGAACCTCCAGCCTTCTCATACTGCATGAGAGGTTATATCACTTTTGGGGTCCATGACTTCACCAGAACCATTTATCCTTTTGAATCACACACATGTGCACCTCCTCCAATGGTTCTTCTATGACCAGTGGAACCATTCACAGGAACCTTTGACTTCAGTGGTTTACCTGTCTCCTCCTCTACTCAAGAATCTGTATTGGTGACTAGACTGTTACAATACCACCATTGGCATTCCATTACCTCCACTCAAACCAGACCTACACCTTTTTCACTGATGTTTCCCTCTCTGGTTGGGGACCATCTCTGAATGTAAGTTTCACATAAGGCTTATGAACCCAGGATGAGT
>NW_013671423.1:13037-15843 GCF_000517525.1 Limulus polyphemus | reverse complement strand
ACCCTCTCCATTCTTTACCTCAGGTCCTAGCCTTGATTCATGACAGTCCTTGTTGTGTTCTTTTGGTGGCACCTCTTTGACTGGATTGACCTTGGTTACCCCTTCTTTGTTCCATCAAAGAACTTCATCCCTCCATCTTCACGTTTGGGATTTCTTTGTTCCATTTCCTATAAAACCAGACTCTCCAATTGGGTATAAAACCATGTAGGTTGTTGAAAGAGATAAAAAAAAGTATATTGTAGGATAAACCACAAAAGACAAAAAAAGACATAACTACAGATATATATATGCCTTTCTTTAGGTATCACTAATTGAACAGTAAGTCTGTAAATGAAAACATTCTAAATCAAATGTGGTTCCCAGGTCAAAAATTATTTTGTTTTCCTTTAATTTGCAGTTATGTTTGTTTGTAGTGGCCTTCTTCAAAACAAGTATCTTGAAATGGTCAAGGGGATGGGTTGTGCAAACTGAAGTGTCAGCCACTGGTTTATCTGTGTTACAATTTATTATCTCGAGAAGATGTTCTTGGGTACATTCTGTTAATAATCTACTGGTTTCTTCTATCTATAATTCTATAAATAATAGAATATATGATGCATTTTGATGTGCAGTTATATTGATCCTTAAAGTAAAAACTCAATTTAGGACAATGCACGGGTGTTCTTGAGTCAGTGTAAGCACACGTGTTACAATGTTTTCTATTACAAGGATAGCTACTTACAATAATATTTGTGTCTGTTGAGGTGGGTGTTTTTAAGGCTACTGTGAACTATGTAGTTTCCAATATTGGTATCATGATGGTAGGAAATTATAAGGAGTCTTTGAAAATATGTTTAGTGGTGTCAGATTCCTTTAAAATGTGAAAATTATTTAGAATAATGTCTAACTTGTTTGTTGTATGTAACGATAAGGGTCGGCCTGGTACAGGAGAGTTTAGAGTTCGTTTCCGTGAGAGACGAAGAGAAGTTATGGTCTTGATTTACAACAGAGTTGGAAGCTTTTTTCAGGATATTTTTGTGGTAATCATGATCATGGAAAAATGATTCCAATTCTGTTCAGTGGGCATTGAATTCATCAGGCTCATTACACAGTTTCTGTAGTCTAATGAACTGGAATTTTGGGATGTTCTTTTTCATATGTATGGGGTGGTTAGAATTAAAGTGCAAATAGATGTGGGTGTCTGTAGGTTTATAATGAACACTGGTTATTATCTTATCAGAAGATATAGAAAGAAGAATATCCAAGAATGGTTGTGATGAATCAGAAATGTTATGCATGTAAGACAGTGAAAGATGGAAGTTACTTATATAATGAATGAACGTTTCTAGCTTGGGCAAGGTGACTGTGAAGATTCCAACAATGTCATCGATATATCTCTTGTAAAGTAGGGTAAGGGATATCATACTGTGTAAACCTGTGTTCTTCAATATATCTAATAAAAAGGTTTGCAAAATTGGGGTCCATTTTAGTTCCCACAGCTATACCGCTAACCTGTTCAAAACAGAACCCACTACATTTTAAAACTAGTGCTACTAAACAGCTCAAAGTATTAGTGAGGGTAAGAAGTTCAGGTGTCTTAAGACTATTAAACCCTCCTATTGTGATATTATGGTGTATAATGATTTGATGTCCATGGGAATAAAAGAACTGAGTTTGGTTTGAGTCTAAGGGCATGATATGTGGCCTTAATATCAGTGGGGAGTGAGTGGACGAGGTGAGCCATTACGGATTCTAAATAATTGGAGATAAGTTCAGTTGGAGCATTACAGGTAGACACAATGGGTCTACCAGGGTTGTTAGGTTTATAAACTTTAGGCACTAAATAGAAAAACACCAGTTCTAGAGTCAGAAATTGGTAATATTAAATTTCTAGTAGATGTGGGTAGTTCCTCAGCATCAGTTAATTTGTTGACGGTGTTGGAGATGACTTGATGATATTTCGGTAATGGGTCGTCTCAAAGCTGTTTTTACAATAGTAAGTCACTAAAATGATGTGATGCTTCCTGAAGGTAAAGACCCTTACACCATACAACCACAGTTCCTCCTTTATCTGATGGTTTGATAACAATATTATCTTGAGAACGAATATTTTGTAATGCTTTGTATTCTTCATAAGTGATGTTGTCCTTAGAGTTCAGTGCTTTGAAGTTTGTTGATCTCAGTATGACATTTATCTATATAATAATCAAGTGGTGGAAGAGGTCCATGTGTTGTAAGTTGCAAAAGGGATCTTCAGTGGTACTGGTTTGTGTGGTTTCACCATTTAGGTTGGTGCTACTTATATCATGTTCTGCTACTGAGAATGTGTTGTAAGTTGCAAAAGGGATCTTCAGTGGTACTGGTTTGTGTGGTTTCACCATTTAGGTTGGTGCTACTTATATCATGTTCTGCAAGGCAGTTTTTATTGTTTTCACTTAAATTGTTGGTATGAAAATAGGCTTGGGTCCTGAAGCACTGAAAAATTAGTTCACAGTCACATTTCAGTGAAATTCACTCACACTTGATCGAATGGGGACACATTTAAGTTCCTTCTTCAGTACGGATCTTTCTGCAATTGTCAAGGTATGGTCAGGTGGAGTAGTAACGACATAGTTTACTACTATGGTCTACTTCTCGGCTGTGGTTGCGATCATTCAGATATCTATGTTATCAATTCTTCCTGTACTCTTTTTCATTTTTCTTATATTCTTCTTTATTTTGCCCAATCCTTCTTTTTATTTCACACCTCTGTGATCGATTGGACCAGAACAAACTATTGTGTTTATTTCACACCTCTGTGATCGACTGGACCAGAACAAACTATTGT
>NW_013671423.1:0-12037 GCF_000517525.1 Limulus polyphemus | reverse complement strand
CACACCTCTGTGATCGATTGGACCAGAACAAACTATTGTGTTTATTTCACACCTCTGTGATCGATTGGACCAGAACAAACTATTGTGTTTATTTCACACCTCTGTGATCAATTGAACCAGAACAAACTATTGTGTTCTGTTCATGTGATTCATTGCTGCTTAGCTCATACCTCTAACTTTTGAGATTCCTGTCTTTGAACCTCATTTCCAGGAATTTTCCTTCCTCAAGGAACATATCTCCTTGGTTTCCATGACTCATGCTTGCTGGCTTTTCAAAATAGGGCTACATGGTCACCAATTGCACTGTCTCTAGTAAATAACCTTTCCAACTGAAGGAACTGATGGGGATCTGGGCATTTTCTCCAAGTCTTCCCATCACAAATTTCTTTCTCTTTGAGTGGAGCAGGGGAAGTTCTTGCCACTTACCAGTTCCTACCTGCTGGGGTAGTAGACCATGGAGAATCCTCACCCACTGGGACCTAATTGCTGAGTCTAGAACAAAAGGTGCCAATCGGTGAGAATTTGGCGGTGAAAACTCTGTCATTGTAGCCAATTGTGCTTTCCTTCTGCGGCCCTAGTCTGTTCAGTTGAGTCGAGGTGTGCACACACATGCCATTCCACACTATGGCATGAATACTGTGTCCTCCTCCCACAGCTGGTGTTGGTCCAGTAATGCTAAAGTAAAGTTGAAATGAGCACAAGTTATGGTCAGAATGCTCCCCAACCATGCTACACATATTGGTTCTCCAACATCTTGTGTGAAAGTATTCAAACACCCATGTTCTTATTATGCCCTTCCCTGTGACAGGTGCAGCTCATTTGCCTCCTTTTTTTTTGTCCCCTCTGCAAAGAGTATTCTCTGAAAGAGATGAGATGCAGTCTTCCACAGGTGTGCACTCCTGTGGAGCCCCTGCTATTGAGTGTTATACTCCATGGATTTCTTTCAGGCAGTTTCTAAAGGGTACTCATCTAGGTAAGTGTTTGCACCAGCCCCTCCACAGATGGAATGTGTTTCGGTTTACATGAAAATATCCGAGTACTTCTAATCAAAGGTAAGTTACCTACTTAGATGATAACTAAGTAGTTCAAAATAACATGGACAGTAATGGTGATAGACTTACGTAATAAACTGCTCATATCTTTAAAATTAATTGTAACAAGAACTTCGGTTTTACTAAGTAATTCTGCAAATCAGTATATGCATGTTTTAGTAATTACAGATTAACCACTTTATAGGATTTGTTTAATAGTTTGTCCTTTTACTTATCAGTACACAGTGTCACCAGATTTGTTTGTTTTTTGCACTTTTCAGAGAGTGTAGAATGTTTTTCTGTAAGCACTTGTATTACCATGAGCATGTATTACCATGAGCTTGTATTACCATGAGCATGTATTGCCATGCTCATGAAATATATTTTTATTGGGTTATTATGGAAACTATTTAGTTTCTGAAGAGTGAATAACACGATATTAGAGAACACAAATAATTAATCACAACAATACAACCTTCAGTTTCAACTTTGATTTTATTATAGTAACTGACTTCTTCTGTAACTTTCAGTTAATTGGCTGCTTCCTCTACTTATTATCATCTATTGTGCATGTTCTGACAACTGTGGCTCGTATTTAAACAGGTAGAGCATGTTTGCCCAAGTGTTCTTCATAGCTAGTTAGGCCAAGCATGTCCATTTGATAGGATGCCAGAATGAGGTTCTGTGGCTTGTGTCCTGGTACCACCAAAATATAATCGTTCTCCATTCTTTGGGGCAGTTGGTGCGTTACATGAATGGTTGTCAAATCCCACTATTTGGTGCGATAAGAGTTCACTAGCTGCCTTTCCTCTAATCCAGTGGTTCTCAAATGTTTTTGTCCATGAACAACTTTGGCAGGGCAGAAGACCCCGTGGACTACCTACCAGTCCTACCCCACCTGCTTTTGCTTGCCATCTTAAAAACACTCATCAGTAATTTGCATTTTGGACCAGCCTGCAGACCACACTTTGAGAATCATTGCTCTAGTCTATCACTTTATATTTACTCTTGTTAATTCATAGTGATCATTTGCTTTTGTGTTGAGATGCATTTTAACCTATCTTGGAAAAGAGTATATCACATATATATTAGAACCACAACCATAACTTTGAGGGCTTTCATGTTTCAAGGATATTGAATCTTCTAATAGATTAACTGAAGAAAATCTTATTAACAGATTAGTCTTGTCAACTCCTGATTTTTGTTCATATTTTTCAACTGTTTTATCTACAAGTCAGGATGCAAAAAAATCATCAAGTTGCCCGTTCTAGACATGTAATAATTGGGTGGGAATGAGTGTATTTGAAAAATTGGTTGCTCCTGGGGGAAAACAATTTTTTAAAAAACATTGTAAAGGGAGGAGCTAAGCTTCAAAATAATGGAAGCAACTAGCCAATCATTTGTAATGAAAGTTTTGCCTCTTACAACTTTTTAAGAGGAAAAGCCACACTTGACGGTTGAATACAGGTAATTAGAGACATTTTTTTATCATCTCTTGTTGCTGCTAGTGGAGTTTCGTAAATAATTTCCTTTAAAAAGCTCCAAAAATATTTCTCTACTACGAATAATTGGGCAATATGACACTTAACACTTTGTAAGAATGTATAAAATATAACAAACTGAGGTTTTGTGTCGTTTTTTTGTCACTGGTGGCGTATAGTGCAGTGATATTCAATCCGTATGTCACTATCGACTGTGGCCAAAAATAAATGTGTTAATAACTATAAAACAAATTAAAATTGGTTGAATGTATAAAATATAACAAACTGAGGTTTTGTGTTGTTGTTTTTTTTCACTGGTAACAATACATTATTACAAAATTCATTGAATTTACACAAAGTCTACACTAAATTAGGTTTGGAAAGTAGTATCTATTTAAATTGGTGGAATAAACAGTATTATTAAGTATTATTATACAGTATTATTAAACAGTATTATTAAGAGTGACAAGTACTTCCTGAACTTCACTTGCCAATGTAGGTGCTTGTGGCATAACATGCTTTAACTTCTCTTAAGTCTTTTGTTCCTGATCCATTAGTTCGTGGAATGAATGAATGCCCTTCCTCAAATTTTGGATGGGCCATATTAAAAAGTTTATGTAGCTAATATGTTATACATTCACACTTTCTAACTATACAAAATCAAAATCATGTCAAACTAATTTTTTAATACAAACTATTGTAACATACTATGCCTTTTTATGTTTTTATAAAATGTAAGATCTAAAATTTAAAAAAGGAAACCATAAGTGTATGTTAACTATTTTTGGCAGTTATAACTTTCATAAAAATTAGTTTTCAAACATATTGGGGATAAAGTACAAATTAATGTCCTATAAACAAAATTTGTGATCTTATTAGTTAGGCTATTTTTTTCATTTTCTTCAAAAATATATTGTTTAAGTCAGCAGTCAGAAAAGTTAATTAAGCTGATAAGAAAATGTATTTAATAGTACCGTTTCCTACAAGCATCCGATATACATAAGTGAGAAAAACTTGAGTCTGTATAAATGTATAATCAGGTACATATTTAGTAACATGCAGAAATATTACCACTGACTTCTTGTCTTTCCAGCATTTGTGTGATGGTCTGTGGACAGTCCTGTTACTCTTATGAAAGCAATCATCCATTAGGCTTAACTATGATGAAAAAGCGACAGTTACAGAAACTAGGATATTACGTAGTCCAGGTACGTGCACTTACATAAGTGCATCATAATTTGATTATTTCTGTTTGTTGGCAAGAAGCAGTATTATTTGTTTTGACTTATAATCACATTGTATATCCTAGTCCAGCAAGATATATTGCAAAGTAAATACTGAGTTAGACTAAAACTAACTAAGTCTGTATCAAGGAATAAATGGACTGGAAGAAAATTGGAAACTAGATACATCATTAAAAAACCTTCACATATTTACTACCATTGCAACTCCAAAATTTGTAGTGTGTCTTATTAAAAACACCATAATTTTAAACAAGGAACGGAACATCAACAAACAAAGAATTAAGGATAATTAAGATAACTGGACAACACAGCTCTACCCTAAACCAACACCTTTAGGTCCCAAGATAATCCCAAATCTCTGGTCATGTGACTTTGTTTCATACTGTACCTGATAACGACAAAATCTTATCAAAATGTGATACTGTGTTAAAACTTGTGATAAAGTTTTCTTCATCACCCATTCAAGCCATCTCTAAACTTTATTAGTCTCAAAATTGGTTCATCTTTATCAAATTAGGGCTTTCTCTCTATCTTTTTTTTTTCGTCGTTACTACTGTTTTACTGTCAAAGCTCAGTTCTCTAAACTGTAACACAAGGTTAGTTTACAAGTTTGGTGTAACTCAAACTATTATTTATTGTTCATTTGAATGTAACTGGCATGTAAGATATAACACAATAAAAGCACAACATAAATGGCCAATTTTATGTAGTTATAATTGTTGTAAAAAAAGGATTATTGGTCAAATATGTAATGATGTACAGCTTATTAGTTTGAATTGGTATGTCAGTACAACATGAATTTTTTAATCTTATCTAAATTGTGTTCTGTAATGTAACATTAACAAATTTACAAATGTTAGTTTTTATTAAAATATTTAACTTTTTCTTTTCCAATTTTAATACAATCTGAAAAAAATTTTTATACCCCATACCATGCAGTTTTTAAATTTTGTGCAACTTTTACTTGAAGACCTTGCACTTTTGTTCATTTAATTTATAATCTGAAATTTGTTTTTTAATTACAGATCCCTTGGTTTGAATACTACAAGCAGCCAAAAAGACAAACACTGAAATATTTGCATCAGAAAATATTTTTTACAGGTAAAATTGAACATTTAGAAACAACTTAGTACAAAGTCATTATTGTAGTTGTGCATGTAAAAATAAAAAACTGATTTAATACACAAACTAATCTTTATAATTCCCTTTAACTCTCTCTCAACACGGGCTCAGTCGGTTTGACGGACCACATGGCCTCTTTATACTCGTTTAAAGTCTTTATAGTTTTGATACAACCAACTTTTAATATAGTGTGTATATCTTCAAAACATTTAGCAGACTTTCATTAAACATTGTCTTTCACATACAAAAAAAATCATATTTTAGTGAAGTATTTTTTGTTTACTAGCCTGCGTGCAAAGTGATTTTCATATGAAGATTAAAAATACTTTTCTTGATCTCAAAAATCTTAAATTTCATTTGTGTAATCTTTGAAACATCCTTGATACGTTTCAAATGTTTGTTTTCAGTAAAACTTTATATTTTATCTATTATTTTCTCAACCCTACCCTTTGCCCAACCTTGTAACCACCAAAAAAAATCGAACTAAATCTATATTACCGTTTTCTTCTTTCTATAATGATTTCAAATGTAGTGTGAAACTATAATCTCTCAAACCTTTTCAATACACTTCACACATTTGTTTACAGTAAACATTTTATTTTATCTGTTATTGTCTCTACCATTTAAGGTTGACCAACCTCGTAACAACTGAAAAAAATTGAAATAAATCTATATTACCCTATTTTTCTAGAATGACTTCAAATTGTAACATGAAACTACATTCGTTTATCTTAAGTAGCTCTAAACTCCTAACAGTATACATCTATTTATACTTAGATTTTATTGTTTTATTGCCCTTTTAACCACTCTAATTACTACTATTCATGTAAATCACATTGGGAACGTGCATTATCAAATTACATTACACATGAGCTGCTCAATTGGTAGGGAGGAGAAAGATTTACAAAATTCCACAGAAGAAGACACAAGTGATCACAGTGATGATAAAAATGTTCCATCCCCATGATGAATCTACTTTACAGGGTTAAGTGTCATCAACAATCAACAGCAAAAACATGATGACCTGGGTAAGTACTTTATTTCTTGTTTATTTTTTATTTATTATTATAAAAGTAATTAAATGTAAAAATAGGGATATCTTTAAGTTAGTTAGGGTTAGATTAGGTAAAATAATAATATAATAAAAATGTTTCATGAGACACGCACACTTAAAGGCTTGCAGATGAATCATTATCGACTTCTCTGACCTCTTATGGCACTTCTGGGTCATTTCCTATTGTTTGGGGTTCAGTGAAGTACCCCAATTGGTAGTCTGACTCATTCTCAAGTTGCTGTGGTTGCAGGAGTATTTAAGGAAATGTCAAAATTGGAGCCATAAGAAATTACCACCAGCTTACCATTCTGTCACTGGTACAAAGCTGCCCCTAACCCAATGTAGGATAAATTTACTGCTGAAATATGGGTACCCTAATACTGGAGGGCATGACAAGAAGTCAGTAAGATTGTTTAAAACCTATTGGTGACATTCTGTCTAGGTAATTAGCTGCTGTGACAAAACCTGGCCCTTATTCTTCAGCCTCCTTAAGAGTTCTTCTTGATACTACTTTGGGTTCTGTAGATTTAGTGTTTCCAGTTGACAACAAATCATAGAGGGGTTTTGCTATTCAAGAGTATGAAATGAATCCCAAAACCTTACGAAGTTCATTCACCCTCTTTGGTTTTCTTTTTATTCAATGCTTATACTGGTTCAATTTCAGCTGGGTCTATTGAATATCTACTTTTGAACACGATTTTTCCTAGGAGACTGACTTTATTTTTGAATACTTTACACTTCTCCAGAATTAGCTTGACTCCATGCTGCTGGTAACATTGCAGTACAGTATGGATATCTTTCATATGTTCTTTGAATAAATTGCTGTGAACTAAGTTGTCATCAAGATATGACTGGCATATTTGGTCACTGAGCCCTGACAAACATTCCTCAATACTCCTTTGGAATTTGACTGGAGCTAAACTTAGGCTAAATGGAATTCTGACCCAGTCATAAAGATTCCACGGAATTATGAAGGCAATAAGTGGAAGACTTTTCTCGTCAATGAACCCCTAATGTTATGCTTTCCCTTGATCTAATACTGAAAAACAGGTGATTCCACTCAAGTTATCTGATGCAGACCACAGATGATGTATATGATTATTTAGACTTGGTCATCCACTTCCTGTTAAGTAGGTCTTGGAGATACTCTTTCATTTCCTTGTGAAGTGGCTTTGATATCAATGTATATGTTCTCTTGACAGGTGGGTTGTCTTTGTGGTTAATATGCAGCTGTAATGAGGGAATGCAACCAATATGCGAGTCATTCCTAGAAAATGCATTATACTCCTTTCTCATTAATTGCTTGATGATCACCCGCTGGTCCTCTGTCAAGGGATTCAGGTTCACTGGGAGGGGGTCTCACAACTTGAGTTGGTTGCCCTTAGATGCTGTATTGGGTATAATGTCCTTGTGAGATGTTCTGTACAATTACCAATGTTATTTTTCTCAGTCTCAGGACTAGGCAGGCTTGCTGGAAACTCTACAGAATTTTCTTCAACTGAATACACTGCCTTTACTGTCTGAATGTGTTCAGGAGAGTGTGTTGACCGAGTGGGATCTTGTGGTGTATGTAGTTAGATACTGGTATTGTCATCCTTGATGAGGACTCATGTACTGTCACTAAAGCTTCACCAATAATCACACCATCTGGCTACCTGTGATTTTCTTCTTGTACAAACAGAATTTCTTGCTTCCTCTGGAGCTGGCCTATATGTACACATTTTACACTTGTAGTCTGACCTGCTGGAAGAACCACTCCTCATCTGCCCACTCTGACTATGCTTCCAACACTCTCTGAGTTATTGCTGTGTATCAATATTACAAGTATCTCTGCTGTTCTAGAGCTTACTGAGAATGCCATGCCAACCATCTTAACGATGTCCTCTGTCTTTCCACCAACTTCTTCAGTAACATTGTAGCCAAAGATTGGTTCTTCTCTGACATTTGTATCATTTGATACAAGTATTAGTACTACAAGTTCTTGCTGTTGTTAACCTCTTGACTCCAGTTGGAAGCTCACTTCAACCAGTGAATGGGATGTCTTTTTTTCATTTGCTGCTTTCCTGCTCAGTGTTCCATGACCTAGAAGCTCTTCAACTGGTCTGACTTGAGTGTAAGCAAGATATTTTTTCACCATTCTTCATCAAAAAGACTAGCCTGGAAACCAGTATCCCTCAGTGCTTGCACTCTGATGTTGTCGAATAAGTACTAAACTATGCACTGCTTTCCACTCAGATTTGAAAGTTTTGACTGGATCATTGGTGTAATGTAGCTGATATAACAGGATCCAGGTAATTTGTCTTTGTCCATTGTGATTTTCCTCTATTTGCTTAATGCAGTTACAAATAGTCATATGGTCCTTCCAGTGCTGCTTTTGGTATTTCTTAGGGCAATATGCAGCAGCATGGCATCCCTGACAAACCTTCTTTCTGACAGCCTTAGGAATGGTGGGACTTTGTGTGAACTCTGGTTATTGTCTGTCCTGTGACAGCAACCTCTCCCCATTTCCCTGTGGCTACCTAGGGGGCTCAGCAACCTCTAGATAGCTGACCTGTTACATCACATTTAAAACAATGATTACAGTTATCTCCCTGATCAGCATCCTAGCAAGCTTCACAACCTCGCTTGAACTGTCATTGTGTCCCTATCTATGTCCCTTTTGCTGTATTTCAGTGTTGTTGTATGGGGGAAGTTATCATTTATCTCACTTCTGCTATTTCTTGTCATAATTCCCTTACCAATGCTCTCAGATCAGTCTCTGCCACCTTCCTATTCTTCTTGGCTCCTTTTCAGTTCAAGCTGATCATTGTAGTTAAAAGTTAACTCACTTGTTCTTGTTTTGCATATCATTTACTCTTGCTCCTCTATCTGGTGTGTTCTTCCTGAGCTTTTGCTGTTACACCCTGATCATCGAGCAAGTGCTTCAACTGAAATTTATGTTTAGTAAACACTCCACCTCCTACTACCTTCAGACATTTCCTTGGAAGTGGCTGTAATGTATTGTTCTTCTGCCCCTTTCTCATTTGACTCAAACAACACTCTCTTTCATTATTTTGAAGTATTCAATGTTTTGGTTTCTTGCTAAAGTCTTTGTTTAGATGGTTGTAAATTCCAGAGTTGTTGGAAGTGCTATTTTGCATATGCTACTTAGCTCTGGTAGCTAAGGTTCATGTAATTTACCCAATTAGATCTTCTAATTCAAAATATAAAACAGCTAACAGCACGCTGCATCTCAAACCATAAAGAATTTATCATGCCTGAGATGGGCAAAGAACTTTGAAATATTCATTAAACAGTTAAAAATAACAACACTTCTGAGTAAAATGCAAACATAATTGCAATTTATGCATCTGTACAATGCAAAAACTTTCATAAATCACTTACTCCTATACCATGTACGTGTTTTAAGATGTGACTAGTACGTGTCAACATTTGTATGACAGTGGAAGATGCATGTGTGTGTGTAAGTCTTTGGGCAGAATTGGTGATAAAACCCAGAACAAAGAAAACACACCACACATTGGACTAGTACAAACAGAGACTCAAATGTTGTTGATAAACAATTAATATAAGCAGTGACTTTAACTTAGAACATTGAATCATATGGTAAGGAGATACTAGTGAGGTGAGCTATACAAGAGCTTCAAACCAACCTCAGTCAGTTTACTTAAGTTTGGGGCCTAACACAGTATATTACTTTACATAACCAACAACATAACATATCCACAATGCACCATATAGGCTGTGAGTAGAGTCTTTAAATCAAAATAAAGATCAACAGATTTTTTTAAATGAATCACAGCACAAAATACAAATTATGTTTGGATCAAAACAAAATGCAGACATAATAGCATATCTTTAATTTGTATTGGTATGGGTTTTACTGTTGAATAACAGATATCTCAAAGTCAAAACTGGTCAGTTGTGCAGTTCCTTAATACCAATACCACAAGGTATCCAGGGTATAAAGGTGTTTCTTACACACTGTTTAGTTTGGTCAGTTGTACAGTTCCTTAATGCCAATACCACAAGGTATCCAGGGTATAAAGGTGTTTCTTACACACTGTTTAGTTTAGTCAGGTACAGTTCCTTAATACCAACACCACAAGGTATCCAGGTATAAAGGTGTTTCTTACACACTGTTTAGTTTGGTCAGTTGTACAGTTCCTTAATACCAACACCACAAGGTATCCAGGGTATAAAGGTGTTTCTTACACACTGTTTAGTTTGGTCAGTTGTACAGTTCCTTAATACCAATACCACAAGGTATCCAGGGTATAAAGGTGTTTCTTACACACTGTTTAGTTTGGTCAGTTGTACAGTTCCTTAATACCAATACCACAAGGTATCCAGAGTATAAAGGTGTTTCTTACACACTGTTTAGTTTGATCAGTTTTACAGTTCCTTAATACCAATACCACAAGGTATCCAGGTTATAAAGATGCTTCTTACACACTGTTTAGTTTGCTAATTTGTTTCTAGGACATACCTTTCAGAGTTAATACTACCTACAAGACTGAAATACCAATACCACAAGGTATCCAGGGTATAAAAGTGCTCCTTACACACTGTTTAGTTTGCTAATTTGTTTCTAGGACATACCTTTCAGAGTTAATACCACCTTTAAGACTGAAATGCGTTCAATTACACTAAACAAACACAGCTGACTATAATCGTCCTGGCACACTCGCAATATGAAAAGGTTATAATGTATGGTAAAAACAACATGCCTAACAAGGTTGAAGTGTTGGGGCTTTCAATTTAAAGTCAGGTAGAAAGTATCGTCTTAATTTCAAAAGGTACCTGGCAGGCAAGAGGTATAGGGGAACCGGGGGGGGGGGGAGCCCTCCAGAAGCTTTTACATTTTGTGAAAATATACTTGATTCTTTTACATATCTATTTAGTTTTTAAGAGTAGTAATACAAACACTTGAACCGTGAAACTAGATGTAGAGTAGTAATACAAACACTTGAACCGTGAAACTAGATGTAGAGTAGTAATACAAACACTTGAACCATGAAACTAGATGTAGAGTAGTAATACAAATACTTGAACCGTGAAACTAGATCTAGTAATACAAATACTTGAACCGTGAAAGTAGATGTAGAGTAGTAATACAAACACTTGAACCATGAAACTAGATGTAGAGTAGTAATACAAACACTTGAACCGTGAAACTAGATCTAGTAATACAAATACTTGAACCGTGAAACTAGATGTAGTAATACAAACACTTGAACCGTGAAACTAGATGTAGAGTAGTAATACAAACACTTGAACCGTGAAACTAGATGTAGTAAAAATTTAAAACAATTAAGAATGGAAATTGTGAAATATTTCTTTAAGGCACAACTGTCATATCTCTAAGGAGAAGATTTAATGCTCCAATTAAATATTTTGTAATAATTTTTATTACAACACTATGTAAAAATGTATTTGATTCCTTTGAATATTAAGGACCTTTTTGCAGTATGTATAATCATATTCTGAGTGTATGTTCAATAAATACCATAAAAATGTTTCATTCTCACATCAGTTATATTTTACAAGCATATTATTGGACAAATGAAACACAGTAGATTGGGCGAATTAATCCTATTTATTTAGAGGCTAATAATACTTCTAAGATTTGTGGATACCATAAAACTTGATCAGAAAGTTAATAATAATAAACATTATTAACATATTTTGTAATCATAAGTACCTCATAAAATTTGAAATGTGTGCGATTTCTTTTTGTCATAAGTTACCCTTGTAATCATCATCAAAATAATGCATAGATTAATTGGAAGGAGTTAAAAGTGCTGAAATGAATATCACGTCATGTGCACTTCAAATAACTTTTGCTTCTGATGAATTGAAAATGTTTTCAAGGATAAAAATTTTATATGGAACTTTTAGTTGGTACCCATATCAGTAATAGATGGGTAAAAGTATTAGGTACTGGCCCGTTTTTAAACTGCTGATATGTTCTGTAAAACAACAGACTCGTGCTAGATATTAGGAAGTAACATAGATGGGTAAAAGTATTAGGTACTGGCCCCATTTTTAAACTGCTGATATGTGCTGTAAAACAACAGACTCATTGTGCTAGATATTAGCAAG
>NW_013671422.1:54963-62196 GCF_000517525.1 Limulus polyphemus | reverse complement strand
AGAAACAGCTCTCCCTGTCGCCACATTCTCTATATATGCACCTGATTATCTGGGAAACGGCTCTCACTGTCGCCACATTCCTTCTATATGCACCGAATTATCTGGGAAACGGCTCTCACTGTCAGCCACATTCCTTCTATATGCACCTGATTATCTGAGAAACGGCTCTCACTGTCGCCACATTCCTTCTATATACACCGGATGAGTGTATTTCATTAATTTCCAGAATTAGATGTTTTCAAAATACTCCAAGTTGTATCTCCATACGTCTACTGTTTGTGTATACATAAGTGTGGTACCATAAGACAGTCATACTTTGGTTGGTTGTCCAGCTCCTCACCTGTAAATGTTATATGGTGGGTCTAAACCATGAGTTTGAACGTGGGATGTGTAGGACTTTGAGTCTGCTGAAATCATGACACTTGTAAGATATACTTTTAACATCTTATTGATCTTTTATTTATTTAAATTAAAGTTACGTTGTTCAATTCTGAATGTTGGACTCTTATTTAGACAAATTAAAGTTATGAGGTTGAGTTTTGAACATTAAATAACTAAATAGATATTCGAGAATATTAATTTTTTTGAGAAGTAGAATTTTTCAGCATGAGTTTGAAGTTCTGAATGATCAAAGTTACAAGATTGAATTCTGAACGTTTAGAATTTAGACAAAGTTACGTGATTAAATTATAAATGGTCAGCGAACTAAATGTTTGAATGCTTTGCTCTTAAGTACTAAACTTCCTATGTTTATCACGATGGTTTTAGTATCATGAATATTTCAAATATATTTTAGGGATAATTTACATTATTGACTATGTAACGAATTTATTATTATATATTTATTTTAATATCAACGTTTATTTAGATTAAGTTTATATTTTAAAACATACATAGCTTATACTGTTAAATATGTATTGCGAAACTCCCGCCTATTATCTAAAGTTGTAGAAGATTCTCGAGAGTAAGAATCAACAATATATGTGTGTACGTAAATGGTTTAACTTGTATTGTTACATAATCTGAATTTTCTAGAAAACCTTCCCACGTCTATAAATATAACCAATGCGACGCGCCAAAAGAGAGTGTCTATTAGTAGTTTGCTATAATCAGTGTGCTATAAACTTCGAAAGCAATAACTTATTTTTATAACGCTTATCAATGGAAAATGTAAGATATATGACCAGGAATATTTACAAAGTTTGAACGTTACAAATCATTTAACTTTAGTGGATTCTCATCGGACATTAGTACGAAAACATTATATAAATTCATTGTAGGGAGCTCAGCGTTTATGGCCGGTAAATAACGGAAGACAAAGCTAGCTAGCTAGCTTCCCGTTAAGCGAATCGTACTTACATCAACTCGTAATTAATTCGCTCATCGTGAATCCTCGATAAGATATCAAGGAAGTTCCAGACTAGAAATAGGACTTTATATTGTTTGTAAGACTTTTGTTTATAAATCAATGTTTGTAATAAGTATTTGTAATAATTGTTATTGTAAATTGTACTGTTGTGTGTATATATTAAAGCGTATTTGTGTTGAAAATGAAAATTGTGCAATCTTCTTGGCAAATATCATAAACTGACTATATATCGGCATATATTTTTATACTAAATCCAAAATACAATTTAACTACTAAATTTAAATTTATCAGTTCATTCATTTGAAATTCTAATATGTAACAACCGACAGTGCCAATTTCCTATATAGATTCTATCTGTTTGAAATTTCATTTCTATTGAACTGTCACTAAAACGTCTGACCCGTTTCTTATCGACTAATAAGCGTGATGGAATCAGCTATATTCCTCCCCCATACTATCCAACTGTCGTTTTTCTTGTCTCGTTCGATCAGATAGGTCCTTACGAGTTCTCTATAGTGGGCACTAGTCAACGACACATGATCCACATAAAGCTGCCGGACAAGACAATATCCGGTACTGAAGTGTTGATTTACGTAATGGCCGGATGTAAACATTTCTCACAGAAACTCGGAAAACATCCGTGGGGACATCCTCGCATTTTTCTTAGCGTCAGAATACAGGCCAGATGCGCGAGAAGCGGCAACTTGTGATAATGTGTTTTGGTGTTATAAGACATGTTTGCAATTTACGTAGAAGTATATAATTGGTCAAACGTTTGTCCTTCAAGGGGCAGGAAACAACCATTTAAGTATACAGAGATTTAAGGGTTAGTGAGATTTGTTTTACTTGTGTGTTCCTTTAAATTTTTGCTATAGAAAAAGGGAACTGCACGTGGTTTGTAATACTGTTAACACACACTAGGTGTCGTTATTAAGTCATAACATATTAATATTACTAACTTGTCGTTCGTTTAATTAATGAAAATAGTTTGTAGGTGAAGATAGAAATCACAATAATGTATATCACAACGTTCAATAACAAATAATAATAATAACATATTAATATTACTAACTTGTCGTTCGTTTAATTAATGAAAATAGTTTGTAGGTGAAGATAGAAATCACAATAATGTATATCACAACGTTCAATAACAAATAATAATGAATGTTAATGGGTACTTGAGAATATTAAGTATTCGAAGTAGGAGAATGTGTCAGCATGTGGTAACAGAGGGAAGCCTGATAAGTTTTCTTGATTTAAAAACAGTGTTTTCAGGCAGGTGCAACAATATCAGTTTACAAATGTTTCGGCATTGGTGGAGATCGATGCTACACGTGCTGGAACAATGAATGTCTCACCCGGAACCGTTACATTCCAGTTTGAATTATTACAACGAGAATTCACTATTTCTTTCGCGGGGTTGTTTGTTTGTTTCATAATTTTCCACAAGGACTACCTGCGAATGTTCCTAATTTTGAAATGATAGACTAGAAAGAAGGCGGCAAGCTAGCCAATAACACCAATCGCCAACTCTTGGGCTATTCATGTATGATCAAATAAAGGGGTCTGACTATCACTTTTATAGCGCACCTATTGCCCCAAAAGTCGCGAAATATGGATCCTCGGATTTCACAGTCCAGCAACACTAACCATTAAGCCTCGCCCAGCTAATTTTATCCATGTGACCAGGTAGGGTTACCCGTAAGAAAAAAAAAGGTATTCATCCATGTCATCGAACAGAATGGGTACACGCAAAATCTGGGACTCACAAAATTTGCCAACGTAAATATGTCGAAAATAAACACCCCAAAACTTCACATGCTCAGCTTAAGTAACGCCACCTATATTATCTGGACAGAAAATCGGATGGAAACAAGTTAGAAATAGAGTATTTTCTTAGTCGTCTTGGGTTTAACCCCTTATTCAAGAGGGGATACAAAATAAAGTCTCTCACGACAAGCCTAAAGACAGGATAGAAATAATTATTTAGGGAACTACATAACTTTGTAATACATATGGTGGGCTTCTTGTCGTTCAAATATTTTATTCGGAACTTTTGTCTTACTACATGGCCACTAGGTTGTATTTGTGTCTTTTGTTTTCTTTTGAATTTGCGCAAAGTTACACGAGGGCTAGTCATCACCACCCACCGCCAATTCTTGATCTACTCTTTTACCAACGAATAGTGGGATCGACCGTCACTTTATAACGCCCCCACGGCTGAAACGGTGAGCATGTTTGGTGTGACGGAGATTCGAACCCGCGATCATCAGATTGCGAGTTGAGCGCCCTAACCACCTGGCCTGTGTCACTGGTGGGAAAAGTAGAGGGGAATCAAGATATACCAAGACAGAAAGTTATCACGGAAAATAAGTTATAGTATTTTGTTAAGTGCAAAGTTCGGTGATAGTGCGAAGAAAGCTTCGAGCAGTAGGAATTTGAATCGTGGAAAAAATATACCCCACTGAAATTAGAGCAACACAAAACATATATATAACTAAAGGTAGTTTTCAATTAATATGCGAACTAACTAGCGGCCATTTTAAATCATTATTTGGTATTAACAAAGGAAACCTTGTAAATTGTCAGTTGTTTTTTTTTCGGTCTAGAAATAGTCTGATTTCAATTAGCAAAAAATTCAAGAGTAAAAAGAGGGTTAATTTAAGATTTCTTAACCTTTTTTTTAACACTTAAATTTTATGCAATCTTCGTGAAGAAAGTTCTAGCTGGTGTTTTAGTAAAAAATAATCATTCACGGAATAACTATAATAGCTACTTCATTACGCATGCGTGAATACTTTGGCACGTGACCTATGGATTACTGAGATTAGTGTTTTGACATGATTAGTAGTTGGCAAGGCACCAGAATTTTACATTGCTAAAATTGTGTTTTACTCAACCAATCATAATCATTAAAAAAAAAGTTGGAAAAAACTTCAATCTCATAACTCGAGGCCCAGCTCTCTCACGCTACAGTCGCCAACTTCTCAGCTACAATTTAAACACTGGAAAAAAAAGGGGGGGAGGTATTTTCTACATGTAAGTCAAAGGCTACCCATCTAAAGAGAAAATAAGACCAATTTTGTCTGCCACATTATACCTTGTGCTTTTCCTTTCTTGCATACCGAAGCCTTGAACGGTCAAGCACCTCAAAAGACACACGGTACTATTACCAAAATTACCGGAAGCTGATTTTCACACAACGTCGACAAGCGACCGGTTCTACACACTGGCGCATGCGCATCAATTGTGAGCATGCTCATCCAAGACTGCGTGTGATCACGAGCAGTAGCTTTAACGTCATCAATTACAGGAAAGAGGGGGGGGGGGGCGAATTAGCCTACCATGAAGAAGGCGCCTCCGTCCATCGTATCAAATACCTTGATGATACTGGCCATTCTACGGCTTGAGAAAATGGGGAGGGGTGTGCGCTACAGTTTAAAAATTTCAAGGAACTTCTCAATCACCATATACTTGTAAATAATAACACAGAGAATTTGGTGACAAAACAAACGGACACTTTGTATTACTCCACAGGAACTACCTTAGTGGTGTTATTAGTTTTTTGTTCTTGGTGCAACACATCCCGTGACATTATTAACAAGTTTTACTGAACAAAAACTAATAGTCTTTTTCTCGCATCCTCAACTATCGATAAGGCTTTTGTAAGATTTAACATCCGGAAACTCTATCCTTCTAGCTGATTTCTACATGTCTGCTATATACCCTAAAATGTCTACTAAACTTCATATCGTTTTAGTATAAAAATGCCATTAAATGCGAGACTTACATTTACTGCTAACTTAAAAAAAAATATTGTAATTTGCCGACGGTCCCTCTTATAAAACTGCTGGTATCTCTCTCTATTCATATTTTTCACCGATATTCACTGTCAGAATTGGTTAGGCCTCCTCTACATAAACTAGTAATAAAATGCAAGGAACACAAATAATATAAGTGCAAAAATAGATCCTTAGGACTCTTTATTTATCATGGGGCTTCTTTACAACATGACTTATAAATATACATTTATATATTTACATATACACAAGTTGGCAGAATTTAATCTTTAAATTACTGTAGCTACTACCGCGAGACTTTTATTGACATCTTTACAAGTAACTTTGCTGTAGCTACTACCGCGGGACTTTTATTGACATCTTTACAAGTAACTTTGTCTCACAGTTATACTTTATTTTTAAGTACATCATGCCATGACAAGAGCGGTGAAATTCAAATCATACTTTACAAAGATAAAACAAGGAAACTCGTCTTATAGTCTTTCCATTATACAGTATCTGCCTAACGACATTCTAACGTACTCGTCACAAAAACACAATCTCAACTTTTCACGTTGTACTAACTTCATTCCAATTGACAGAAGCTCAAAAAAAATATATAAAAAACAAGATTATAAGAAATATAAATAAAACAATAGAAAGTTTGACTTAACTCTTATATCTCAGGCAATCCATATAGAAAATTTTGACTTTTTACAAAGTATATAACAAAGGCACTTTCTCTTTCACTGTACATGAAATAAATAGGCTAACTGGAACAGTGTATCTTTGGGCAGTGGGGGTGGACGGGTCAAGTTGGTTGAAGCTAGACTTCAGTCGCCAACATCCTATCGTGGAGATCTTGCGACGAGTAGTGATCTTCTATAACATACACTTTAGTGTGAGGACACGTGCCCGTTGACTGCGACGCCTCGCTGTGGGGGGAAAAAACAGAGAAAATTTGGAAATTGTTTACTATGTTGAATAAATAGCACAGTTTAATATAGATGGCTAAAAAACTGATAAAGACATATGCTGGAAGGTAGACAAGCCGGTAGGTGTATTCAGGTTCTAAGTCAGCCAACCAGTCAAGTGAACGAACCTCATAAATCACGTAACCCCGTTCAGGACGCGACTTTCCAAGTTGAGTTGTTCTCAAAATGATCTACGGAGCGGAATAAAAATAACATACTTCTAACACCGGGTGCAACTACTCATATTAAAAATAACATACTTCTAACACTGGGTGCAACTACCCACATTAAAAATAACATACTTCTAACACCGGGTGCAACTACCAGCATTAAAAATAACATACTTCTAACACCGGGTGCAACTACCAGCATTAAAAATAACATACTTCTAACACTGGGTGCAACTACCTACATTAAAAATAACATACTTCTAACACTGGGTGCAACTACCTACATTAAAAATAACATACTTCTAACACCGGGTGCAACTACCAGCATTAAAAATAACATACTTCTAACACCGGGTGCAACTACCTACATTAAAAATAACATATGTCTAACACTGGGTGCAACTACCCACATTAAAAATAACATACTTCTAACACTAGGTGCAACTACCCACATTAAAAATAACATACTTCTAACACCGGGTGCAACTACCAGCATTAAAAATAACATATTTCTAACACTGGGTGCAACTACCCACATTAAAAATAACATACTTCTAACACTGGGTGCAACTACCTACATTAAAAATAACATACTTCTAACACTGGGTGCAACTACCCACATTAAAAATAATATACTTTTAACACTGGGTGTAACTACTCACATTAAGAACATACTTCTAACACTGGGTGCAACTACCCACATTAAAAATAATATACTTTTAACACTGGGTGTAACTATTCACATTAAGAACATACTTCTAACACTGGGTGCAACTACCAGCATTAAAAATAATATACTTCTAGCACTGGGTGCAACTATCCACATTAAAAATAACATACTTCTAACACTGGGTGCAACTACCCACATTAAAAATAATATACTTTTAACACTGGGTGTAACTACCCACATTAAAAACACACTTCTAACACTGGGTAGCAAC
>NW_013671422.1:51107-53981 GCF_000517525.1 Limulus polyphemus | reverse complement strand
ACACTGGGTGCAACTACCCACATTAAAATAGCATACTTCTAACACTGGGTGCAACTACCCACATTAAAAATAATATACTTTTAACACTGTGTGCAACTACCAGCATTAAAAATAACATACTTCTAACACTGGGTGCAACTACCCACATTAAAAATAACATACTTCTAGCACTGGGTGCAACTACCCACATTAAAAATAGCATACTTCTAACACTGGGTGCAACTACCAGCATTAAAAATAACATACTTCTAACACTGGGTGCAACTACTCACATTAAAAATAACATACTTCTAACACTGGGTGCAACTACCCACATTAAAAATAACATACTTCTATCACTGGGTGCAACTACCCACATTAAAAATAACATACTTCTAACACCGGGTGTAACTACCCACAATAAAAATAACATACTTCTAACACTGGTAGGAAAAACACTGGGAGACGATTTCATCAGTATAAATACACATATACCTGTTAAATTATACACTTTACCTGTCACACTATTCCTTGCTTGTTAAAGTATACACTTTACCTGTCACACTATCCCTTGCTTGTTAAAGTATACACTTTACCTGCCACACTATCCCTTGCTTGTTAAATTATACACTTTACCTGTCACACTATCCCCTGATTGTTAAATTATACACCTTATCTGTCACACTATCCCTTGCTTGTTAAATTATACACTTTACCTGTCACACTATCCCTTGCTTGTTAAATTATACACTTTACCTGTCACACTATCCCCTGATTGTTAAATTATACACCTTATCTGTCACACTATCCCTTGCTTGTTAAATTATACACTTTACCTGTCACACTATCCCCTGATTGTTAAATTATACACTTTACCTGTCACACTATCCCCTGATTGTTAAATTATACACTTTATCTGTCACACTATCCCTTGATTGTTAAATTATACACTTTACCTGTCACACTATCCATTGCTTGTTAAATTATACACTTTACCTGTCACACTATCCCTTGCTTGTTAAAGTATACACTTTACCTGTCACACTATCCCTTGCTTGTTAAAGTATACACTTTACCTGTCACACTATCCCTTGCTTGTTAAAATATACACTTTATCTGTCACACTATCCCTTGCTTGTTAAATTATACGCTTTACCTGTCACACTATCCCTTGCTTGTTAAATTATACACTTTACCTGTCACACTATCCCTTGCTTGTTAAATTATACACTTTACCTGTCACATTAACCTTTACTAGTTAAAATATACACTTTACCTGTCACACTCTTCTTTACTAGTTAAAATATACACTTTTACCTGTCACACTATCCCTTGCTTGTTAAATTATACACTTTACCTGTCAGACTACACCTTATATGCAAATAGTCATGCATTGTTGATTATCAATAAGTAACTAAGAAAGTTGTATCTAACCAAGTGAATATATTCACTTTAATATACAGTATTTTTGTAATATTTACAAATCAATAGTTTACCATCAAGTTCTTGTGAACCCTTCCCTAACGTTGAGATATTAACTCTATGCTAACATGCTTACTTTTCGGATTGTTCAAAGCCAAGATTCATTTAGAAAACAGACTTAAAAAAGATGTGTTACAAACAGTATCCTCTACTGACACGAAGGTTGTATTGAAGATCTCACAAACTTAGTAACATGAAGAGAATAATTAATTACCTCTGACTAACTGACGAGGCCTGCTGTACACTCTGTTGCTTTCTTTCTAATGTCCTTTGTGAATTAATTAAATGTTTTTCTGAGTCTCTGTCCAGCACTTTGCTAGTACAGTCTGTATTAAGAAGTTTAGTCCGTGGTAAAGACTGACCCTTGGTCAGCACCCCAATATCCTGGCTTTCAGTGCTAATGTTTAAAAACTTTGAGCTTCGTCGTTCAAACGTGTTAATTATTTGGTTGTCTAAACACTTTTTGTTCAAACTTTGCACGGAATTAAGTTCGTTTTGCTTCCGGATTGCCTCTTCATCCCGCCTCTCTCTTTCCAGCCGCTTCTTTCGCCGAAGAAGCAGAATAATCACCACAGCGGTGATGGCTAATAAAGGTATTATTGCTGATAACGTTCCAATTAATGCCATCTGGTGACCCGAGAGTTTGTTTTCATCTGCCACGTGATGAGAGACACCAGGTACGTCCGAGTCTGATGGAACGTCCATACCTTGTTGGCTAACGAAACGTATTTCCTCCTTTCCACCGCTGTTCCTCGTATCTGTATCACACAACCTTCCACTAAACCCCGCCGGACACACACACACAAACACATTGACACGATCCACGCAGGATCCGCCATTCTGACAGGGATTCGAGCTGCACTCGTCCACTTCCACGGAACAGTCCTTGGATGTGAATCCTGGATGACATTCACACCGGAAGTCGTTGACCAGGTCGTGACACGTGCCACCGTTCGCACAAGGTTTGGTCAGGCAATCGTCCACGTTCACCTGACATAAGGAACCGATGAAGCCTGGCACGCACGAGCAGTGAAAGGAGTTGACGTCATCCACACAAGTGCCTCCGTTTAAACATGGATTCTCGGCACAGTCGTTGATGTCCATCTCACAGTTATCCCCGACGAACCCCGTGCGACAAAAACACGTGTAACCGTCCGAGTGACCCACGCAGCTTCCACCTGCACACGAAACACACAATAATCAGGAGATATTCACCAACACTGTTGTATAAACTAACAATTCTACCCTTAAACACTGTTCAATTACACAATTGTCTCAATCTCTTGTTTACAACTGAAATGTTGTATAAACTGACAATTCTACCCTTAAACACTGTTCAATTACACAATTGTCTCAATCTCTTGTTTACAACTGAAATGTTGTATAAACTGACAATTCTACCCTTAAACACTG
>NW_013671422.1:33294-50283 GCF_000517525.1 Limulus polyphemus | reverse complement strand
AAGGGGACTAGTACACTACTCAGAGATCCCCCTGATACATGGTTTCACTGGGGTGGGGGACTAATACACTACTCAGAGCTCATCCTTGGTTACAAGGTTTAGGCGGGGGAGGTATAAATACAAAATGTTCAGCTCACCTTGATTACAAAAGAGTCCGCCCCAACCCTCTTCACAGTTACACTGCCAGGCTTTGGAACAGGTGCCGTGGACACACCCAGGGTACCGAATACACTCTTGGCATGTGGGACCTTGCCAACCTTGGTGACATCTGTAAAAAAAAAAAAAGAACCTTATAGACTTTGCAAAAAAATAGAAAAAACCACAAAGAAATGTAAATAAAATATTTTGAAATCCTTAAAACACTTTTTATACATCAATAATTATAACAAACGGTAGTTTTGTTTATATGTTAGTCAGCACAAAAACAAAACATGCATACATACATATACAGGAACAAACAAGTCCACCAGTGAGTATCTGTGACACTTTTACGCTAGCTAAAGAGTGCTGATACTGGACAAAATGCCTCGTCAGTAACGGATATGGCAGATCTAGTTTTCTCTGCCTTCATTGACAGGTTCTTGTATTAGAACTACAACAGTAGAGTGGATTGTAAACTTATGTTGGGTTCTTGTATTAGAACTACAACAGTAGAGTGGATTGTAAACTTATGTTGGGTTCTAGTATTAGAACTACAACAGTAGAGTGGATTGTAAACTTATGTTGGGTTCTTGTATTAGAACTACAACAGTAGAGTGGATTGTAAACTTATGTTGGGTTCTTGTATTAGAACTACAACAGTAGAGTTGATTGAAAACATATGTTGGGTTCTTGTATTAGAACTACAACAGTAGAGTGGATTGTAAACTTATGTTGGGTTCTTGTATTAGAACTACAACAGTAGAGTTGATTGTAAACATATGTTGGGTTCTTGTATTAGAACTATAACAGTAGAGTGGATTGTAAACTTATGTTGGGTTCTTGTATTAGAACTACAACAGTAGAGTTGATTGTAAATATATGTTGGGTTCTTGTATTAGAACTACAACAGTAGAGTGGATTATAAACTTATGTTGGGTAAGTTTAACACTAACTTCTTCAGTAGTTGTTACTACAATAAGATATACCTTCAGTAGTTCTTACTACAATAAGATATACCTTCAGTAGTTATTACTACAATAAGATATACCTTTAGTAGTTGTTACTACAATAAGATATACCTTCTCACACATTTACCTCTAGATTTCCTTTATCAATATATCATCAAACTTAATATCATATTGAGGAAACTGACTACACTATCACTAGCGACACGACCAAAGCTGCTGATTAGAAGTGTTGTTTTTTATATTGATAATCAACTTCTACCTTCTGGAGGGTGGTCAATACACCCTAACAGGCCATTATGTACATCGTTTGGGTTTTACGGTTCACTGAGCGATAAGGTGTATAAATTAAGACTACCGTCTCGGAAAGACTATGAAGTTCTATTTCGTGCTCTAAGAATTTTCTGACGCATAAACCCCGCCAGTTACACCTCCACCCTCAACCATCAAACACACCTTCGTGAGCGTGCTTTCCCACGGCAAGAGGGAATTAAACTTACTTGCAGTCATTAGGCTGGTCGCATTTACCGTGTTGACAGCCTCCGGAACAGACAGCTAGAAAATAAAATAAGTATTGTTAGAAAACCAGCGGACTACAACCTGATCAAAAAAATTGATGTATTTTTAAGTATTGTATTAGGCCACAACATTATTAACTGATTCAAAATTCTTATCTTGCAATGACATATCTACGCGCAGTAAATCGTAAATCTTTTGTTCACTCTTTAAAAAACTAACAATGGATTTTACAAGCTATGTTAATTAAATTGTTTAGTTTTTTTTAATCTTTAGATAATACTTAATATCAAATGTTAGTAGAACGGCATTCATTACTTGGAACTACTCTAGGTTTCTCATCAGACTTCAGCTGACCCAAGCTGCATTCCCACATTCAATTATTGAATATTGCAAAAATAAAAAAATAAAATAGAAATCAATTTACAGATATGATTGTCATCGTCTTGAATGTGTTTGTGATAGAAAAAAGTTAACCCTTATTACAAATAGCTCAATCCAGGAACTAAATCTTTTACTCATGAAAAACCTGAATATAAGACGGTTATTTATCCCCCCCCCCTCCTTTAACAACAGCTTCTTGGAGCTGTAGCCATAAGGGGGCAATCTTGACTCGATAACATGTATTGTTAGACGCCGGCCATTGTGATAAGGGAAACTCGCTCTCTGGCGACAGCTGGCCCCGGGGAAGAGCAGATGTCAGGAAACTGTCCTGCCACCTAGCGGAGGTGACCTACATTACCCGAGTTGCTCGTTCCGCATGACGACCCAAGTTAAAGAAAGTGGTAAAGTTAAACAATTTATCACATTACCCAAAATCTCCCAGCCATGCATGCTGCTCGCGCACCAACGTCGAAGGAAACACGGTACGTAATTCTTTCGTTCGGGATCAGTTACAGGTTTTGGCTTACCTTCGGTACAGTATTCCCCTGTCCAGCCCGACAGACACACCTTCTCTCCCGTTAGACTGCAGTTGTAGTGGCCGAACTTGTCGTTCCTTGGACGGCAGAGCTTGGTGCACGTTTCGCCGTAGTAGGTGTCGTCACATAGAACTCTGTACGAATATCGTATTGTCGCGTGCTTTGTCTGGTGGGAATCTTGTGTCCAGTCCGGGCTAACCTCCAGTGACCGCTGAGTGGCCAGACGCGTTATCAACGTCCTGCCACCTGGACAAGTAACTCCAGTTAGTGACAGTACACGAAACACCGACATTCTTCCAAAACACAGTCACATATGAATAATATCATAATAAGCAAACACTTATATAAGTGAAACTAAAAATACCACAACTAAGTCTGTTCTAGTTACACAACATAAAAAATATATAAATAATAAACTTTATTCATGTCATAACCTTTTCGATACGAGCTGAAAGGCTGATAACTATGGCGTTTTATTGGACTAACAATTTCTACATAATATTTAACAACAGCAACAAAAAGGCCTACGTCCTTTAGTTATTACTGTCGTCGTTCATTGTAAGTCCTATCAAGTATGTCCAGGCTCATTAACACATTACAACAAAATGTATCCCGTCGTGTCAAACGCGAGAACGTAGCGTGCCACTAGATGGCGTCTTCAAGAAAGATCGACGAAGTTACTAAAGGCCCGCAGGTCTAGCATCGAAGTTTCCCACGGTCGGGGGATTACAGCCTTGAATCTCAGCAGAAGAACAGGATGGAGGAAAATACAGCCTGCCTAAGCTGCGCCAGATGGCCAGCTGACCGCTTCCGTCAACGTCGTTGGCCATTCAAGAAACGAAACACTTTACTTGATGGCGTGGGAAGATCCTCCCTACTGACCAGGGATTGACAGATAACGTTTGAGAAGAAGTCACCTTTCTAATGGCACGAAAAAACGCTGTCAGACGACAAGAGTGTCGACCTTTTACTTACCATCAAGTTTTATCGGGACGAACGGATTCCTAGGTCGTGTCATCACTTGTTCTATCTACCTATATAGCCAGTCGGTTTTCAGCACAAAAAGCAATCATACAATCCAAGTCTAGTAATTAGCATCACAAAACAAGCTGTCCAGTACTAGCCGAACTGTTGCTAAACAAACCACATAACGAGTTCATTAAAAACTATTAAAGTCAAGTATCAACAACACAAATGAAATAGTACTGGAAAGCTAACACTCCCAATGCAACAACAGCGAAGTAGTAACGACAAAGTTAATAAGATTCCCAATATAACAACAACGGAGTAGTAACGAGAACGCTAAAAACACTAATAACACAACAACAGCGGAGTAGTAACGGCAACACTAATAACAGCAATACAAGAACACTAAAGTAGTAACAACAACAGCAGAGTAGACAACGCTAATAACACTAACAATACAACAACAGCGAAGTAGTAACAATAACGCTAGTAACATTCCCAATAGATCAACACCAATAACACCCCAATACAACAATAGCAAACTATTAAAGACAACGCTAATAACACTAACAATACAACAATCGTGGAGTAGTAACGACAACACTAATAACACTTATAATACAACAACGAAGTAGTAACGACAACGCTAATAACACTAACAATACAACAATCGCGGAGTAGTAACGACAACACTAATAACACTTACAATACAACAGCGAAGTAGTAACGACAATACTAATTACACTAACAATACAACTGCGAAATAGTAACGATAACGCTAATAACACTAACTATACAAGAGCAAAGTAGTAACAAGAATGCTAATAACACAATATATCAACAGCGAAGTAGTAACGAGAACGCTAATAACACGATATAACAACAGCAAAGCAGTAACGATAATGCCAGTAATATTCCCAATACATCAACACCAATAACACTCTACTACAACAATAGCAAAGTAGTAGCGACAACGCTAATAACACCCACATAAAACAGCGAAGTAGTAACGACAACACTAATAACACTAAGAAAGCAACAACAATAAAGTAGTAGCGACAAAGTTAATAACACAATACAACAACAGCAGAGTAGTAACGACATCGCAAATAGCAACACTAGCAATACAACAACAGTGAAGTAGTAACGACAACACTAATAACAACACTAACAATACAACAGCAGAGTAGTAACTACATCGTTAATAACAACACTAACAATACAACAACAGTGAAGTAGTAACTACAACGCTAATAACCCTAACAATACAATAGCAGAGTAGTAACTACAACGCTAATAACCCTAACAATACAATAAGAGTAAAGTAGTAACTACGACGCTAATAACACTAACAATACAACAAGAGTAAAGTAGTAACGACAACATTAATAACACTAACAATACAACAATAGTAAAGTAGTAACGACAACACTAATAACCCCCGCATAACGACAACCTAATAACACTCCTAATACAACAACAGCGGAGTAGTAACGACAAAACCAATACCACTACGAAATATACCAATGAGAATATAACAACAGTGACGTGTTGAAGACAATACAAATAATACCAAGAAAGGTAAAAAGCACAATTTAAACATTAGTGAACCACCACGAACAATAGCTGTAATATAACACGTACAAAAACAGTGTTGAAAATCACCAAGAATACCCTAAAAACACGTGCATATTCAAATTAAAAAAAAGAAAAATGACAAAAGTCATTGTGAGCTGAATATTATTGAATCTTTTCTGTTTCATGCAGCGCATTCAAATAGAAAAGTTTGGTTTGGTTTTTGAATTTCGCGTAAAGCTACGTTAGGGCTATCTACGCTAGCCGTCTCTAATTTAGCAGTGAAAGACTAGAGGGAAGGCAGCTAGTCCTCACCGCCTACTCTTCAGCTACGAATAGTGGGATTAACCGTAACTTATAATGCCCCCACGGCTGAAAGGGCGAACATGTTTGGTGGGATGGGGATTCGAAACCGCGACCCTCAGATTGCGGATCGAGCGCCCTAATCACCTGGGCATGCCGGGAAATATAGTTTTAATGTAGTTTTTAATGCTGATTTCAGAAATATAAATCAAAATTTGGAGAAATGAAAAGAAATATTTTTATAATTTTTTGTATTTTGCTTACGAAACAAAGGAAGTGCTTTTTAGCATTATATATATATATACATTTAAAATAACTGGAAAACATCAAGTATCTAGTGACGATGTAACAAATTCAATGTGAAAATATTCTTAAACATTTGCTTGAAGAGATCATTTTCATGCCTACAAACCCCCCAATGGCACAGCGGTATGTCTGCGGACTTACAACGCTAGAAACCGTGTTTCGATACCCGTGGTGGATAGAGCACAGATAGCCCATTGTGTAGCTTTGTGCTTAACTTGAAACAAACAATCATGCCTACAACGCCAAACGAACTTGTTAACCACATTCCAAGTACTTTCAATTTGGAGAATTGATTTTTACATTGTGTAGCTTTGTGCTTAACTTGAAACAACCAATCATGTCTACAACGCCAAACGTACTTGTTAACCACATTCCAAGTACTTACAATTTGGAGAATTGATTTTTAAAGTGGAACAAACGAGAAGATATTTCCATTTTTTAAGAATCTGTTAAATGAAATTTTTTTTCATTTACATAAACATGTACTTATTTACTAATTAGTCTAACTTCGTGAAACCTCACATAAACTGACGTAACCTAGCAAATAAAAACAAAATATATATAAACATTTCTTTTCATTTTTCAAAATTTTAATTTATACTTCTGAAATCAGCATTAAAAAATTCATATTCTTTTCTATTTGAAAGTGGTGCAAGAAACAGGAAAGATCCATATTATTATTATTATAAATCACAGCCTACAGAAAATACACACAATAACGGCCGAGTTCATTGCACTTACGATGAATCAAGGTATTCTAATCTTTACAAGTTTTTTTATGGCACAGCAGTTAGCTAAACCACTAGATTAAATTACCAATTATTGAGTTAATTTGCAGCTTTGATTACATAGGTAGTTTGATCAGAAGTAAATGCTTTAACTCACCTACTTCAGCCGAGTTATCGTGCCAAGCCTCTATGATGAGAGAAAAGGTCCCCTGTTGAAGAAATAAAAGTTTCTTTTATAAATGATTTGGGCAAAGTATGGTGAAATGAGGAGTACTTGTCTGGTTTTACCATGATCTAGGTAGATGTTGCCCGCTTCAAATGTTTATTCGAGAAAAGTTTGATACTTCAGGTTATAAACAACTTCTACCTCCAATGTCCAATTAAAAATATTGGTTTTTGAAAACTATTACTGATATGTTTATAATGATCTGTAACTACTTTTAGATAAACAATAAAGTAAAGCCTTTATTTTTGAAAATTATTGATATCGATAAGAGTTTACTGTTTGTTTTTTTTTTTGGTAAATATATGTTAATTATTTGATAGTCGAACCCTTCTCAGCAAATTGCCCTAAATAACGTTTACATGTAATTAAGAATCTTGCTGATCAATCATGAGCAGTCTCTCTGCTCCACTGATTCCAATTGTACAAAAAAACTTGAGAAACGAACAACTAATTTAATAAGCAACTTTCGGCAGGGTAGAGTAGTGAGCTTGTAATAAACATATAATAGATGGCGCCACAAGTCAAGCTACACAACCTTCCAATAATAGATGACTGTCAACTGATGGCCGTAGTGTTAAGAGGAAACATGATCAACTAACATTCCAAAGTTTCTCTCACAATGAACCCTATTAAAATATTAAATTTAAATGAAGAGGTTCTATGTACAATATAGCCTACAAAATTACTGATTCAAATGTAAACACTGTCCGAATAAAAGTGAAGAAACACCAAAAAACTGTTGTAGCACTCCAGATGCTAAATAATTTAAAATATGTACCTCGCACAAACACGAATACGTTAAAAACATATAGGCCTAACTAAGTCTCAGCCTAACACAAACAGTCAGTTAAGCATTATAACGCCGAATTCACAAACACTTATACAAAAAATAACAACAAACAAACTATAAAGTTAAGCTTATCATCCCAGCTATTTAATAAACATTTTTGATGGCTACTTTTTAAATATATATGTTGTAATCGAATGTTTCCGATAAAAAAATAGCTTGGTATTGGATAAACGTATTTGAAATTTTCAAATTCTAACACTGCTAGATTGTTCATGTAAATCATTACCACATTTGATAACTCATTGTTTAATTTTTTAGACAAAACGTAATAAGATAAAAAAAAAACAACAAATTAAAAAAAACAAACTACACCTACTTACCGGCCAAGAAAAATCGAACGAAAATCGAATAGGGTTAGTAAATCCTGACATCTTTTTATCCAATAAATACGCAGAATTGTTGCCAAGTACAGGGGTTATGACCTCTCCAAATGTACATGGGGGATTAGGGTCAATTATTGCCTGATAGTGTGTTAAACACACACGGAAAGAAGTTCGACAGACACTGCTGCACGACCCGTGTTCAGAACGATACCCACTACAACAGTTTCCCTCAAAATCTCGTCCGTAGTCGTTGTTGAAAGAATCAAGCCGAAGTTCAAAAACTTCAGAGCCAAAAGTCTGGAAAGAGAGGTAAAAAAAGGAGTTTGAGTCATTGTGCGTTAACCGAGAGGGCCGTGACCCCAATAAATATCATCTAAAACTATCGGTTCCCACGGCACCAGTTTGGTCTACATACTAACTAAACATGTTGACATTTGGAACAGTTGAAATGAGCACTAGTATAGCAACATTCATAACTAAATAAAGACAACTTCAATGTTTTTGTTTTTTTTAATGAAATAAATTAATCTAAGAATATGCTATCAGTCTAGAGTTAGTGAAACTGTCCTGCTTGGATGAAGATTCACTCACCTGGGATACTACGGTAAAGACCAGTAAGGCGGTAAGGACCAGGGTCGATACAAATCGCCTCCCCATAGCGCCAGTATGCCTTTCCGTCGTACTCTGTCGAAAGACGCTGAATCTAAACCGATGTCAGCCTCGTTTTCAAGAAACCTACGCTCCGCCTATCGTTGTGATTGACAGCACTCTGAAACAACACAGGCACAATCTGAGTTTAGATAGGCAATGCAAAAACACCTGTATTTCACACACAATATCCACACTTTCGGTATCCCAATGAAACACAACCCATCGCCACTTCTGAATGATTTCTCACTCCACAGATTTTGAGGATAAAGCAAGCTTTACACCAAGCTTCTAGTATATTTATACTGATGCCGGTTTCACGATACATACATATAATATATTCATCTATATATATATACTCAGGTCGGTATCAACGTAGACTAGTATAATACTTAAATACGCGCGCTAGGAGCGTTCCAGGCGATACATCACAGCTCGAGAGGCACCGACTAGTATTCACAGAACAACGAAGTGATACTGGTAGAGTAGCGCGTGGCACGAGGGTTATATAGGAGGGGAGGGGAGACAGAGGCTGAATATATCACGGGCTAGCATAATAAGGACCTATTGAGGCGCTCCACCGGCCTGGTCTTTTCCATGCTTGAGTGATATCAGCACTAACGGCTGTCTAAGCAAAATATCGTCCGCGGTTCGTGCAGATAGAACACTGGCAGCGATAGACTAAGCTGCATGATTTTATTTTTGTAATCTTGTCGTTGAAACGACAAGAAAATATTGCTCTAAATATACAAAAAATGTACGTTACACCAATGCAATTAATAAAAAGACGTACAACACACTTTCATATTATTTAATATTAAATATCCTTTACTTTTCACGGTCTCCGATTTTCAACTGGAGCACAAAACAACAAATTATTCTAAAAGTTGCCCAATAGGTGGCTAAAAAAGCGAAGATTCATAAAAATCTTATAATAAAGTCTAACCATTGAGCCACTGATGAAGGAAGGTGGGGAAATAACAGTATAATCAGTTTATTATACAAAAGAGAGTAAAAGCCAAATCAAAGTAAGAACGTTGTACGTTCAACAGACACTTTGAAGGTAAATATACCTACGATATTTTCCATTGATATTACACATTTTTTTTGTGATAAGATAATTTTATACCATGCTTACCGCAGCTAATAAAATCAAAATAAAGCTCTTTATTTCTTGTCGAATTTTCAGAAATCGAGTTGGATACATCACTAAACAGCCAAATATAAGTTATTAGAATTTACTTGAATGGAAGATATTATGTTTGTACAGAAATGCCATGATTAGCTTCTCTTTTTTTCTTTGGCCACTAATGCTGCTCGTGATTTATGTCTCATATATACATTTTCATCCTTAAAAAAGCAAAACAAAATTCCTTTAAAATGTATATTCGTAATGAGTTTCATGAAATGACCTACTGTGAAGTTGGTCAAGTTTTATCCGCTTCTTTTTTCTTTTTGCTGAACTATGGCAATGTTTTTAAGCCTAATGTTTATTTAATTTGTAAATTAGTCTAAATTTTTTTGTTTTATTTTTTCGCAGAGTATTAGACCGAGGTTTTGGTTTACCCACACAGCTGCTAATAAAAAAATAAATCACATAACTTACGAAGAAACTTTCACACACTGGTGGCTGCTTCTCCACAAATTCAGGTATGGTCATATTTCTAAAGTATTAACCCATTTAACTGATTCTCAAGTGGACACAGTTTGTATTTCCTGGGTCTTTGTTTACACTTCAAACGTTTATAGCTGTATTTGAATAAACAGTATAAACTGATAAAACACACACCCATGTTAGGCTATTATAAAGTATATAACTGAAGCACCTCGTGGGCTGCACGGGGGGGGGGGGGTAAGTATTGAGTCACACCTGCCAACGAATTTATCACACATGGAAACTTTTATCGAACACACATTTTATGCTCGATTTTATAATTAAACTTTATCTCCTTCCGAAATGTTTTGAAATTTTGTTGAAACTGAAATTTCTAAAGCTCATTTAAAAAAATTAGTGTATAAAAGTTTTGGTTAAGAACAAAGCAACACAATGAGTTATCTATGCTGTGTCCACCACAGGCATCGAAACCCGGTTATACGCCTTTAGGCTTACCGCTGAATCACTGTATAACAGAACATAAGACAGCTAGAAATCAAAGAAATGTGGTTTTTCTAATGTTTGAAATTAAGCACCTCTTAGGCTTAGGAAGTTTGATATGAGTTAAAGTCTTATTTCTTTTCACAATCTGTCAGGATGACAAAATATGCTTTGTTAGTGTATTTACTTTTATTAAAATGACCACTGCCTCTAGATCAAAGAGATATTGACGTCATATGAAACAAAAGTTTGTCATAATTTAAGTCAATCTTTCTTTCATTACTTTATTCTTAATTGTTTCATAATGTCACGATCTAATCAATGGACATTTTGTTCCTTGACACTGAAATGTCCAATGGTTAAAAATACTCCCCTCCAAAGTTCCTGTCGCAGACAAAACGTCGAGACATCACGCAACTCATATCAAGCAAAACGAGGAAACTTATATAGTTAACGCGAATCCAGCCGTCTCCACCAATCAACGAAGAGCTCTAATTCAATGTAACAAGTAGCCGCGTAGGTCTGATAAACCTACAAACAACTTTAGGTGTATATGCAGCACCTAATTATAAACTTAGCAAAAAATAATAATAATCTGGCTACCATATTTTCACGTCAATATGTTGCTTCACTTGCGACATCTACCGGAGAAAATATAACATTCTTCAGATCACCTTTTTTTTTTTGGTTGGAACGAAACTCGAACCTCTCTGCTAAGATCACCTAGTTTTCTTACTCTTTTAAGGACACCAGCCTAATCCCCTAAACATCTCCTGTTTTAATCGTCTCAGGGTTTAGAAATTAGCCGTAATCATTAGGGGCTTGCTGGCACGCGGTGAGTGAAGGAAGACAAGCGTACATAAGTACATAGCGTACCTTCACACTTTGTGTATGTCAGAATTTAAGCAGGACACAGTTTAATCTTGGGTGATTTATTTCAATTATTTTAAAGCTGGTAAAGATTAATTTATCACGTGAAGATTTATCCTTGTCACTTAAAAAATAAAAAGTTCTACTGTGTTCTATCGCACGCGTTTAGCAAACAAACTATCGTTTATTATGTTATTACCAAATTGATTTTTCACGATAAAAATGCTCTAAAAAGTTATACACGATATACATTAAAATATTATATGTTACTACTTATAATTTTAATAATACTCAGAAAATCAGTTACCGCACAGCAACACTAAACACGCACTGACCGAGTGTAGCCTAGTAGTTAGCGGTCCCTTTATAGCAAAACAACACGCTCCAAACGTTTGGGCCACACTTTACAACGACGGTCAGACAGAAAATTCCGAAACACACTTATTAGTAATTAAACATCAATTTACAGTTGTTACGTTGTTTATCATGTATTCCGTTCTTTGCTGATGAGAAGTGAAAACAGCACAACCATCTAAGTTTTCGGTTTATATATAACCATGGGTGCCCACAGAAATATTTTCGGGGGAGGAGGAAAAAACATGGATGTAGGGGATCAGCTTTTACAGTGTAAGTCAACAGACTAAAAGAATGTGTGCTTAAACGCAAACATAAATTTACAGTTTTAATAAAGAATACTAAAAATATTTAGTTTAACTATGATATTAAGTTTACATCCTAATATGCGCAATTTTTTGTGAAATTTAAGGGGGGCAAATGCCTCCTCTTGCTCCTTTCTGCGGGCGACCATGTATATAACATTCTTCAACATCTAGTGACATTATCTTCTGAAAAGTCAAGTTCACGTGGCAGAATGACCAATAACCACCTCGCGTAACCAACCGAGGTGACCAATGTCCACCACATGATATAGTTACACTTAAATAATTTTATGACCACTGACTTTTACTAACATACATATCTTCCCATTTTTTTATTTACTTTACTTTTCTGGTTGTGCTAAGGTTTATTCTATTTGTCTTGACACAGATCAAGGGTCGCACCTTTGTGTCTATTCAAAAGCACAACCAAAAGAAATTTAATACCGGAAACAACATGTGGTCTACAGTACTTTACACGCATCAACTATGTTAGTATACAGAGGTCTTCTTTACTGCAAAATACGTAAACATTACCAGATTCCTCTGCTTTTGTCTTCATACGTCTTATGGAAATGTCAGTTTGACTTTTTTGTTCGTAATCTAGTCAAATATCATTTATTTTTAAATTTTACACAAACTGCTGAGAGAGTATGATGTAAAATTTCAAAAAGGTCTGGTGTCGTTTTTTATCAGATTTTCTCAACAAAGGCCAGATATAGAAAGACTGCTATAAATCTAAATATAATATTATTTAGCTATTTCTCTAATATATATAAATGCCACTTCGTTAAGTTCAATAACAAACAATTTATAATTAAATTATCATATTCCATGTATCACTAAGTGGATTCCTTGATCGAAACATGATGGTGGCGCCCTCAGTTGGTAGCTTGCTCTAATAAAAAAATTTAACATGTAATTTACGTTAAGAAAATGGTGGAAATCAAAGATTTCCTGGTTCAAATGTAAGTATATTTATCTAATCTGCATTTGACTTTGATTGAAATTCTGTTCATTATGGATGTAAATGCCTTAAAACATGCAAGTATTTTAACAACAATATTACGTCTGTACTTAGATTTTACGGCTTAATAACTTATAACTAATTTAGAGTAGAAAAATGAGAGTAAGGAAACCAGCTTGGCTTAAAATACTTTTTGAAAGAAATTTTAATATGAACTTGTCTAAAAAGTTAACGGCATTTCTTCGTTATACACATAAACGCATCTTTTGTATACCAGCAACTCGTAATGGATTCTCATAAGCTTTTAAAAAATGGGAATAGTAGATATAGAATACAATTCTAGATCAAATATATGTCTCAAAATGCTCATCGGTGGTCAGAAAAAAAAAACTGTTTTCACTACAAAAGGAACTATCATTATTGAGAACAAAGCAGCCGATATGTCAAGTGACAATACGCCTAAGTTCCTTTGTCAGCGTACTCATACGACTAAGTATGGTTATTGCTAACATTCGCTTTGTGAAAGATTACTGAAGCTTTAACTTTACCTTCCTGTTTACGGTCTTAGCCTGCGTCTACGAATACATAAACCAACATGCTAGTTTCTTCTTACTCTTTCAAGGAAGATAGAGGACTCTCCAAAAAACGTAACATCAGACAAAATAAAACATTTTTCGTGTTTTTATTTCTTCGGCATGTCCATGTCCAGGGTTATTAATGAAGTGGTGGAAACTCTCTGGAATTGATCTAATTCAATGACAAATGGCGAATCCAAAAATAGATTGTGTTTCACTTTTTTGTTTTCTTTCGTCAAAATTTGCAAGTTTGGTGTTGACAGAAAGTAAACACTATCTTGTAAGTTATTAGCATTAATATTACATATTCTATAACAACCCACATAAATACACGTTATCTGTTGTGAGTAAAGGCCAACCCATACGCCATACACGTTCTGATTAATATAATAAGCTTTTTAGATTTTTTTCCCCTTTAAAGACAAAAATAATCTTTTCTCTAAGAACAGAGTTGGGAGGAACAATTCATCTATATATTTCCAAGAAATGTGGCAAAAACACAAGTTTTTTTTACATACTGGAGTCAGCGAACAGTGTAGGTAAGTTTTTCCAGAGCACACATAGCTTTATATCAAACGAAAAACAAATAGAAAATACAAAGTTTCCCTGAACATGTCGCTCCTCCTAGCGACAATATTACGAGGTGGAGGATTTCGTGATATAAATAGAAACACGAATACAAATTTGCCCCGCCTAACGACAATATTTCGAAGCAAAGATTGTATAGAATACACTCAGATTGTACTTGAACTAGGAAAACAACCGTATTGAAGTTATCTACACCATGATGTTAGCTACCATCATTATTTGATTGGCATGGTAAGAGTGTAGCCTGTTTACGACAAAATATTTATTCAATGACAATAATAAACGTTTAAACAACTAATCAAATAAGCTGGAGTAAAAGTCTGTTTTCTGTATGCGCACACAATATATTTTTTCTTAAAATATCTGAGTGTTGGATTTCTGGTACAAGAAAAAACATCTATAATTTGAGTTTAGGGTTAGGCCCATTGTTATACAGAATCATAACATGTCAATATCTACACTATTGAGCGTCCTCTGCATTTGATTTTTGGTATTACAAAAAACCTAGCCCTCTTGCGTTTTTCATGTGCCCAGAATAATATGAGAGAGAGAGAGAAAATAAGAATGTAATGGAAACGATATCTGATAATAATATTAATAAAATGGCCTATTATCTGTCTACATACTTCATTAATAAAGGTTACGTCACAGCATTACAAAGCCTTGAACACGACACGTATAAATAGCGGACGTGTTCCTTAAATCAGGTTTATACGTCTAGTAACAAATTACATTGTGTTATCTTTTCTCCCAGCTTTGAGACAACGCTGAAATGTTGTAATACAAGATTCCAGTAAATCGTTACTTCGGAAACTACGCGTTAAGCCTTCGCACGATGTTTGTAATAAATATTGTTCTGTTAAATTTGTATCATAATATACCATAGGAAAACCACAGCCACAATGCTGGGGCCGAGGGACATGAGCGTAATCCTATATGCTGAAAATATGTATGCCATTTTTTCATAGGACATGCTGTGAATTAATATCCCCAATAGATTGCTTAGATTTTCAGTTCAATTATTATAACAGAAAGTAATATATATTCACTTTTATTTCTATTTTAATGAATTCCATATAACAAAACCTATGATTGCAACATGAAATCAAAACAAAACGTTGATCACTGTGCGAGTCATATAATTTCATGTACATTGTAGCAGGGGGTCTCACCATTAATTCTTGCACCCGGGCACCCTGTACTCTAGGACCGGCCCTGGTTACACACCATAGCCTGAGAGCTAAGAATAGGGTGTCCATAAGTTATCTAACCCATTTTAAAATATATTAAATATCATAATTTGATATAATAGATAATAGATAGAACACTTCGGTTTTATTTATCTTGATAAACAACTCCCAAAGTTCTTATTCCTCCTTTTTGTTGCAGATCCGTCGTAAAAGCACTGATTGCTAGAAAAGAGAAAAAGTGAAAAAAAGAAATGGCAACACTCCAGGAAAAGGCTTAGTGTTTACTGAATCCAAATCAATCATGCAAGTGCAGCGAAATTACCGATGTATTTATAAAAAAGATCCACCAACTAAGAACAGCATTAAGGTTTGGTTTGAAAAATTTCTAGCAACTGGTAGTGTGTTAGAACAAAAGGGAACAGGACGTCCAATTGTATCTGATGCAACAGACGAAAGTGGGCACCTGTGGAAGTATACTAAAACAAAACAGTAAAAAACTGTATGAGTTTTTCATCAAGGTAAATAAAACCGGAGTGTTCTATCTATAATATTTTTGAAGTTATTAACTTAATTTTTTAAAATATGTCAGATAATTTATGGACACTGTATTTTTAATGCAATTTAAATATTAGTTAGAGGGAGCTGCGGTTTTTAATGGTAAGGTTTAGATCAAAAGGTTTAATAAGATAGGCCTAGGACAGTTAACTCCCAAAAGGTTCTGAGAATGTGAGGTAAAGTTTTTAGTATATTTGAAAGTATATTATATATACGAAAACGCTAAGAGAACGTAATATGATTTAAAGGTAGAGAGTGAAACAGTCAGTGTGTGTTACATATCACGGTTAATTTGTACAACTAAGTCGATTTGTTTACGGCACTATAAGTGTTCAAGTTTGTAGAACTAGAAGTGTTAATTAAGGGAGGAAATAAATTAATTTAGTAACTTTAGCTGGACAGGACGTAAAATTATTTTCACCAGTTTAGTTAACAGAACACGCAAACGAAAAACTACGCTACTAGTATTACACTGCTTTAACCCTTTTGAAAATCAGGCTATTAATGTAAAATGTTACCCTAAACTTAAATAGATAACAATACACTAATATTGTTTCAAACCAGAATGAAAAGGCTGCAGCTATAGCACGTACACATTTGTTATTTGAAAGTTGAATAAGTAAACAGAGCTTCATGTGGGTTCTGCAAATAGTTTAAAATTGTTTCTTAAAAAAAAAAAACATGTAACGTAAAAATCACATTCAGTGTGAACAAATCTTTGCTGCTCTAACAACGCAAGCAAGGAGTGTGTTCCACTATGAGGTGCTACATACACTGGTTATTTGTGTGTGTTATGCCACTCGGCACAAATACCGTATTTTTCGGAATATAAGACGCACCCTTATTTTGAAGCCAAAGTTTTGGGGGAAAAAAAGCTACAGTCGCATTTGAAAGATTTTTATTGAACAAAAATTCAGTTTGATACTTTAAGAATTAGTATATATTGTTCTAAACACAAAAGAGCTCAAAACATCAAAATAAGAAAATACCGTAAATAAAAAAAAAGGGTTTATTGTTGTTTAGTTT
>NW_013671422.1:19208-32610 GCF_000517525.1 Limulus polyphemus | reverse complement strand
TTCGGTGTATAGGACGCAAGCAGATTTTGACATCAAGTTTTGGGGTAAAAAAGTGCGTCTTATACACCGAAAAATACGGTAGTTAATAAAGGGGTTTTAACTTATCAGCCGTATACAGAAAGCTCAATAGCTAAACTATGTGGCTAAAAATTTAAAAGCACAAGATTCGACACAGGTGTCTCAAACTTAAGGGGGGCATCAACTGCACCTCGAAAATTTGAGAGGGACACGTCTTCTGGTTGCGCCTATGTGAGAGACCCAGCCATTTGACAAAAAATAAGTAGGCTGGTAAGTAATTTCACATATAAAACCACTGTACTACCTGATCACGCTCTGGGGACACGCTCCCCCTAATAGGGAAGGTGAGAAGGTCCCCCAACCAAAAATTAAATATTACTGCAAAAATCTTCACTTGCTTTTATAAAGTAAAGTAAATCTTACCTACATCCCTATTAGTTATGTAGTATCTTACGTAAAATTTACGTTACTTTATACTTAACCGTTTAGACGCGCCCTTAGTTGTGCGACCTGGGAGGGTCAGGTGCTATGAAGACCTCTTCCTTCCTCCTTGACTGAATATTTATTTTCTGTTTAATGCTAGTTGGTTTACATTATGATAACAGGGTTCATACACTGGGCGGGTAATTATATTTAACCTACTTCCCTTGTTAAAGACCCCCCCCCCCCCAGTGGCACAGCGGTATGTCTGCGGACTTACAACGCTAGAAATCGGGTTTCGATACCCGTGGTGGGCAGAGCACAGATAGCCCATTGTGTAGCTTTAGGTTAATTAAAACAACAACAAAAAACCCTTGTCAAGGGCATGTCCATAAATGTAAAACTTATAGCATTCAGTGCATTTTTGTCACTTCTCTTTATTTAATTGTGTAACAGTCCTACACTTCAGAATCAGTGCATTTTTGTCACTTCTCTTTACTTTATTGTGTGACAGTCCTACACTTCAGAAACAGTTCAGTTGGTAAATCGACACTTTGAAACCTAAGTTGTTAGAGAAGTATTTTACATACATGCACTTCTATTAAATACACTTTTGATATCTCAATCTAAGTGATACTTCATGGTCTAGCATATGTTGTCTTTTTATTAAGTGGAGAGAGATATTTAGTGCTATCATCATCATGTATGGTATAACGATCTACGTGGGTTAGTAAATCATTTTGGTATAGATATTTGTCAAAATATCTGAATCTAGGGGTCTGTCGTGGATCGGCTGTAAGTTTATGTATAAAAACTGTGTTTGTAGATCTGGGTAGTCTAAATGCTGTGGTGATTACTGAGTTTTGTACTGTTTGTAATTTATTATTATATTTTTCGGTGTGGCTCCTGTATTTTCACCCGACAATCTCGTAGATGTATTTATTCTGAAGAGCGTAATGTATATAAAGACTGTTAATTTCCGTCTGAAAGTACCATCATTCTGAAGAGAGTGAGATATATATAAAGACTGTTAATATCTGCTTGAATACTCAATGATTCTGATGAGAATGAATTGGATAATAGGATTTAGAATCGTAGGTTAAACCTAAGAATTTTGATGATGTGCCAGTATGTAGACGAGTATCGTGTAAGTATAATTCTGGAGGGTGTCTACATGTTTTGATAGGTTTCGAAAATAGTACCAGTCTGGTTTTTGGAACATGTATTCTAATTTTATATGTTTGACAGTATCCAACTATTTGGTTTAGTACTGCTTGTAACTTTGTGACGGCTATTCCATATCTCCACATCTTCTGCGAATTGAGAAGCAAGACTATAATTTGGATCTGTTAAGGGCATGTAGCTTACATACATGATGAATAGAAGAGGGCTAACTACCCCTCCCAGGGGGCCCGTCATGGCCAGGTGGTTAGGGCGCTCGACTCGCAATCTGCAGGTCGCGGGTTCGAATCCCCGTCACACCAAACATGCTCGCCCTTTCAGCCGTGGGGGCGTTATAATGTGACGGTCATACCCACTATTCGTTGGTAAAAGAGTAGCCCAAGAGTTGGCGGTGGGTGGTGATGACTAGCTGCCTTCCCTCTAGTCTTACACTGCTAAATTAGGGACGGCTAGCGCAGATAGCCTTCGTGTAGCTTTGCGCGAAATTCAAAACAAACAAACAACCCCTCCCTGGGGGACACCTTTCAGGATATGGCTAATTACCCTACCTAGGGGACACCTACCAGAATAGGGCTAACTACCTCTACCTGGGGGACGTTCTTTTACCATATTTATTACTTGTACGTGTGGTTCCATCTACTATATTGTTTCTGATTTGGTAGGGACTGGTCTGAAGTTTTGGTGAGGCACTCAGTAACTTGTGTGGTAGCCGGCAGTAATTTATCGGCGATATTTACATATTCTTTCCAGTTTGGTTTTTAATAATTGAATTTCGGTCTACTTATAAATTTATTATGGTGGGGTTCGAGATAGAAGACGCACCAGATGGGTAAATGATCACTGTCTGTAACATATCTTACATTGAAACTTGAACATTTGTAACTGAACATTTGTTCGAGATAGAAGACGCACCAGATGGGTAAATGATCACTGTCTGTAACATATCTTACATTGAAACTTGAACATTTGTAACTGGCTAATTTTTGGAAAACGTAGCTTAATTATAAAGCAAAACACGAACGTGATAATAGTAAACATTTATCAAACGTTTCGGAATCTTCAAAATTCCATCATCAGTAACCTAGAGGTACAAAACAAACAAACTGAGTAAAATGTTTTTCCGCTACAAAGATCGTTTGCCGACTGCCCATTGTTCACATCTCGTCCACTTATACAAGTGTGGAGACTGTAAGACCTCTTATATTGGTGAAACTAAACGTCACCTTAAAGTACAAGCATGTGAACACATGAGCATATCTATAAAAACTAGGAGAAAGGTTACAAACCTTCCCAACTCCACTAGCTACCAGCTCAATACAGAAACAGAACATCCGATTTCTCTCTCCAACATTAAAATTCTCTCAACAGCCAAACATGATACTGAACTTCTAGTAAAAGAAACATTATACATAAAAACTCTACTTCTGTCCCTAAATAATACACATTCTCCACTATTTTAATTTAACTATTTCATTTGTGCCAATTTTTTAATTTTCACTTGTCATACTTTGTATATTAGAATTGTTACTTCTTACATATATCATATTTCTCTTGTAATTACAAATATTGTTTGTTTTGTACATCTAGATTATTGATGATGGAATTATGAAAATTTCAAAACGTTTAATAAATGTTTACTATTATCACGCTCGTATTTTGATTCATCATTTGTAGCTGAGTTGTGATGCATAGATCAAGGATGTCACTGGTATTATATAAGAGACTTGTATGTGCAGGTGTAGCATCATGTAACAACACATAGTCGTTATTCTCTAGAAAGTTACATTCCGTTCTTCCATTTGTACTTGTTGTACTATACCTAAATACTACGTGTTTACTGTTGAGTTCTATTATAACCAGATTTTTCTGTATTCGCATAGTTTGTTTAATATATTATTATCAATGGTTATTTTAGGAGAACAGTAAATACCTGTTCATAATCGCATACATTTATTGCTATGTTTTCATCTGTGTTACCGATAACGTCGACTATACCCCCGTCTGCCCACTCTCGATATGTTTGGTTTATTGAACACAGTTACTAATCTGTTTCTATTTGTGTGTGTGTGTGATTATATCTTCGATCTAGTGCCTCTTGATAGCAAGACCACTTTGGATATTGATACCGTGAATGTTACGCGTGAAGGATCCCATGAGTTTTGAAATATATATGGAACAATTGATGTGAAGAGTTTCTTGGCTATTGTGAGGAGTCATGTGATATGTAACAACTGGTGTGAAGTGTTTCTTGGCTATTGTGAGGAGTCATGTGATATGGAACAACTGGTGTGAAGTGTTTCTTGGCTGTTGTGGGGAGTCATGAGGGAGGCCTCCATAAGTATTTTAAATAATCTGACAAATGCTACCAATATTATGCCCGTGGTCGTTCGTTTTGCTATCGAGCTTTAGATCTTTGTAGACCTGGGAGGGTCAGCTCTTGTACTGGTGTTTAGTTGTTAAATGGTGAACATCACACAGAAGAAGGTCACTGATATGATTTCAATACCCTTATCAGGACCACGTCCTTTCATGTTCGACGTTCATCATTTACACACGTTTACATTTTGTTTTATTTGGTACGCTAAAGTTTTACATATTTGAAACAGTCCCATTTTACTCCACTGCTTGTTCATTATGTAGCATATCTTATATGTATTGACATATATAACCTTTTTTAATATAATGGGACTGTTTGAAATGTCATGGTTCAGGTTCTTCTTCATCGGGATTCAGTCCATATTTTGGACCAGGGAGGGTCAGGTTCAGCGTTGACCTCTTCCTCCCTCTCTGGAATTGTTATTTTGTTTGCATAGTTATTGAATCCTGTATAATAACCCTTGTTACGTTGTTGCATTACTCACAGTGTGTTAAATTGTATCCATTGTCTACAATTTTAATTGATATACTCAAGATGGCGACCACATAATACGGTTTGAATTTCCCGCTAGAAATACGAAACGAGCGTAGATTTCAACAATATAAGTAGAAAATTAAATTTACATTGTTCACACGGGCAGCGTATACCACACCGAAAGAGCTTTGTTTCTGAAAAGAGGGCGCTTCGGTCCAGTGAAATAAGCCGCTTGTAATTTAGAGAAAAACACCTGTATTAATACAAAGTACACTGTCATATCGTACTAAGAAGGGCGCTTGAGGTAGTTGCGATTTTGAAACAGCTGCCGCGACATCCACGTTTTGGCGGGAAAGTAGAAACTTTTATTTTTTTCGGTCTTGTTTCGAAAAGATACAATCCATAAGACACGGGTTAAGACTGCCGTGTGTCTCGTGACAGAAGACGCGTGGCACTATTATTCGCTCAACAATCGAATCTTGTGGGCTAGATGTGGCACCAGGGAGGGTACAGACAGCTGCCACGAAGGGCCAGATGCAGTATAAGCTCTCCCTTCTATCCAGGTACACACAAGCAAGTACAGCCCAATACAAGTCCGTGTGTGACACCTCAAAGAATGCACTGAATCGAATAAAGATGGAGGGAGGGGGTAGAAAATCTATAATGAAGAAGAAGAAGGTTCACGTAGATTCATCAAGTACTATTGGTCACTAGGATGTTTGATGGGTCTGAACATCTAAATTACTATTACTTTCTAAAAGATGCGGGACACAAGAATCTAAAAATAATACAATGAACTACATGACCCTTGTCTGTATATTAGGAAAGCACGTTTGATGTAGAAGCAAGAAACCAGAATGATACGTAGTGCAAGTAACCTGAAGAGGTCAAACAGCAATTAAATACTTGGACCCCATTATCAATAAAATACTGGTTGTCAGGCTAGCTAGTTCTTAAGGTCTACGGACCAAAGGAGAAGAAAGGTCAAGCTGCTAACAGTTCTCACTAGAGAATGTCCAAGATTTACTGTTATTAGTGGGAGGGACGAGGTCTAGTGAGAACATAATACCTCGTCCCTCCCACTTATGCCACACACACATATATCATGGAAGGTTTAACAGTGCTACTCCAAGTATTACAATGTTCAGACGAAACGATGATCTTAACTATCTGCTAACCAGTGGGAGTGGTGTTCATTACGAACAGGTAGATAACTGTGACGTTCTCTGAATAACACAATAATATGAATAATAAATAACTTTAAAGAGTGTTGTAGACAAGAAATCGTAGATAATTTTCAAAAATTAAACACAGTTCCGAAGCCAATTTTCCAAAATAACCGTTGTTCTAATCAGTGTTAAATAATCACAGCACAAAAATATCCCCGTGCGAGTTCAGTTCAAACAATTTGATTAGTTCTGTAAACTCAGACACGCGAATTGGTTGTGTTTAGCATCAACATACTGTGACGCGTGATGTGCACGCGCGAACGCTGTCTTGACCTAGAAAAGCGGGACCAGATGGTGATTCTAGAAGAGTCATATGCATCTGCTTGTGAAGACAGCTGGAAACAGTAATGGTGAAACTAGTTGAGTTTTGTGTTTTGTTTATTTTCTCTTCTTTAACATTCTACGTTGTATCTATAATGAGAAATAAATGTCTTTAATGAGCGACCGGTCTTTACCAAAAGTATCAAAGAAGACGTCAACTAAACCGCTGGAAAATTATCAAGTTCTATTTAAATACCTATTTTTGAAATAGAAATGTTTTGTTTATTTTGAATTTTGTGCAAAGTTACTCGAAGGCTGTCTGCGCTAACCGTCCCTAGTTTAGAAGTCAACACCATACATCCCCAACTCTTGGGCTACTCTTTACCGACAAATAGAGAGATTGACCGTCACATTAGAGCGCACCCACGGCTGAAAGAGTGAGCATGTTCGGGGTCGGTATTCGAACCCACGACCCTCAGATTGCGAGTCCAGCACCCTAATCACCAGGCCCCATTGTTTTGGAGAAAGGTAATTAAAAACTTAGAAGTTAATACAGTGCTTTCACAACAATTATTTAGTGGCCTAGTTTGTTAACTTAAATTGTTATATTTGAAATGACAAATTACGGTTATGATATCCAAAAGCGTTTCAATGGACTATTAAAAAAAAAGAAAGAAAAAAAAAGGGCAAACCTTCACGACCGTTCCCGCGAAAACTGTTGTGTTTAATTCATCAAAGGTTAAGGAAGAGTGAAGTGGCGAATATTCAAACAGTGCTATCAACCGCCACATCTTTTAGAACGCGTGCACGTGCACCACTGACGCAAACGATTTCTGTTGGAAGTGACATACAGCCGACTTCCTCTGTGATTAGCGTGTTTAACTTGTTAATAACAGGGTTTACTGATTGGGCTTGATGCTCTCGAAACCTAATCCAAACAGTTTAGTGTAGTGCTCGTTGCAAGCACTAACTTGGCTTGTTTACATGTAGGTGTCGTTGCGCAAACAGGCGCAAACCGTTCAACTAATAACAATTAATCTCACAAATCTGATTGTATTACGTCACGTGATAAAATGTTTGTGTTAATGAACTAAAAACAATGGTTGTTAACAGTATGTAATTACAATGAAACTAATAATTCAAATATTATCCCTGTTTAGAGATTTACAGCAAAGTGAGTGTATAATAACACTTCAACTTGTATGTTGTATGCCGCTGCTGACGAGGCTTTTCTTTCAACACCAGAGCTCACGAAACTCGATGTCATATAGACAAACAGTACTTAAATTCAGTGCTAAAAATTGGTTAATTAACCTTTTTGGTAATTTGGCCCAAGCCGAGCAAATGAGAAATGGACAAACTAACCTTTTCTTTTTTTCTTCGTGACTCGGGCCTTGAACAGGCAGTGTCATGGTAACCACTAATCAAAAAGTCAGTAAACTAACTTTTTTGGTGACTGGAGTAAGTAAATTCATTTTCCTCGACTACACTACTGGTCAAATTGGAATGTGTTTTTTAATCTATTTATGTTCGCAGATTAAGTATAGATTGAGCTTAGAGGTGTGAAAATCAAACAGGATTTTTGTAACGTGATCATTGGACTGGTGTAACAGAATCCTGATATCAAATAAACAGATTACATGTGAGAATGTAGTTACCTGATGGAAAAAGAGAACCTAAGCAGTGTATTCTACTTGTAAAAGCAACACTATGAAGTTGTAGTGCTTATACATTGTATGTAACTAACGCCGCGACACCTGCAGAATTATTAAAAAGTTGTAGTGCTTACTGATTGTATGTTACTAACGCCGCGACACCTGCAGGACTATTAAAAAGTTGTAGTGCTTACTGATTGTATGTTACTAACGCCGCGACACCTGCAGGACTATTAAAAAGTTGTAGTGCTTACTGATTGTATGTAACTAACGGCGTGACACCTGCAGGACTATCAAGAAGTTGTAGTGCATACTAATTGTATGTAGCTAACGCCGCGACACCTGCAGGATTATTAAAAAGTTGTAGTGCTTACTGATTGTATGTAACTAACGCCGCGACACCTGCAAGACTAACAAGAAGTTGTAGTGCATACTAATTGTACTTAACTAACGCCGCGACACCTGCAGGACTATCAAGAAGTTGTAGTGCGTACTAATTGTATTTAACTACCGCCGCGACACCTGCAGGACTATCAAGAAGTTGTAGTGCATACAGATTGTATGTTACTAACGCCGCTACACCTGCAAGACTATCAAGAAGTTGTAGTGCATACAGATTGTATGTTACTAACGCCGCGACACCTGCAGGACTATTAAGAAGTTGTAGTGCATACTAATTGTATGTAACTAACGCCGCGACACCTGCAGGACTATCAAGAAGTTGAAGTGCATACTAATTGTATGTAACTAACGCCGCGACACCTGCAGGATTATTAAGAAGTTGTATTGCATACTAATTGTATGTAACTAACGCCGCGACACCTGCAGGACTATCAAGAAGCTGTAGTGCATACTAATTGTATTTAACTAACGCCGCGACACCTGCAGGACTATTAAGAAGTTGTATTGCATACTAATTGTATGTAACTAACGCCGCGACACCTACTGGATTGTCAAGAAGTTGTAGTGCTTACAAATTGTATATAACTAGAGCCGCGACACCTGCAGGACTATCAAGAAGCTGTAGTGCATACTAATTGTATGTAACTAACACCGCGACACCTGCCGGAATATCAAGAACTTGTATTGCATACAGATTATATTCAAGTAACACCGCGAGACATACAGACTATCAAGTTACCTGCTTTTCAGATATTTTTAGCCTAAGGAAAGTGGAGATTCTGTTGTATTAAAGTACGTCTCCATTGAAAACTAGAAAGTTATTCATTTCTTAGGGACGAATTTTCAGGTGAAATTCTTTTTCTTCATTCAAATTAAACGACTAACCAAAGAAAAATAATAATAACTAGTGGGTCACTCAATAGAGCACATATCTCCGCCACGCAGAGTCATTTCTAAAAGCAGAACAATGGAGCATGATATAATTACATATATCCACCAAGTTTAATTAAAATTCGATCATTTTTGACTGAGTTATCGAGCAAAAATAGTGTGAAAACTCGATCCCCACGATATCAGATATGGAATTTTTTGGATATTCGTGACCATGTCCTTTAAACTTCCAAAACTTATCACTTTTAAGTTGGATCATAGTCCAAATGTATACCAACTTTCGTCCAAATCCATTCAGCCGTTTTCGGGAAATCTTGCTGACAAACACACACACACAGGGGGGAAAACATAACTTAGCTAATAAACTTGTTGGTAATGACAAATAATACATACCATAGTGACTGAAATTACGTAGGGAACTGCAATTTTGTTTATCTTTTATTTTAACTAAACACTACTGCTCCCTCAGACAAGCTTAAATTTAGAAAAAGCACACACACACAACTCCATATAATACTTACAAATATACAACGATACGATAAACCAATTAGAGCAGCACGTGTCCGGCACTTGGTTGTCAGATATCGCTGTCTTTATGTGTATATTTAGTTTCTGTAGTATTAAGCTTTTCAAGATTGTACAATAGTAGTCCACGTGTTTTAATACACACCTAGAACGTGCTGTTTGTTTTAAGGAATCTTTCTTTTTTGACGGCTGGCACGTGCTAGTCACGAGTAATGGACAAGTTCTGATTGCGATAATTATTTGTTCACTATCGTTTATTAACCCCCTCACACACATACGAGAATAAACAGTACTTTACAATAATTACATCTGGATTAGCGTATCAAAATATCATCAGTATTAGGACATTCAATGTTCCAAGAACAACACCTCTTAGATTTCAAGGCCTTCTTGTTATCTTACTGTACATTAAAATCGCTCGATAGAATCCTCTTGAATAAATTTCTACGATCTGTTATTGTTTTCATTTCGACCTAATTTAGTTTTATAAGACTTAAAATCGCAATGTTCAACACTTTAGAGCCGCACTTTAAACAACTGAATTGGTCTCTACTGGTTATACCAATCAAGGCAACACTGCGTAAGTCAAAATTCCGGCTGGGCTTCAAGTGCCAACTGAATTTCAGTTATCACATTTATTGCTTCATTGTAAAGTAAGCTGAATGTTCTATTCATTAAAAACTAACAACAATTCTGTCATAAACTAGATTAAACATACTGTATAAATAATCTTAGAAATTACATACATAATGTTGTAAAGTTCTTAGCGGGTTCTTTTAAATTATATGGTGAAAAATTATTCAAAACTAGTCAATGTAAATAGTAACAAATTAGATTATTTCTTCCTTGACGTTTCTACAAGCTTGTTTTCACTTGTACACCGTTTTAACTTGTTGTAGGCCTAAATTTACAAATGGCGATAACTGCACACACTAACGTGAAAATAAAATTACTTGTACTTTCTTACTAAAAACAGACTTGCTGAAACGAAAACACAGTTTGTCCGATTCACTAGTATCTACTTAACTATCTCGAATTTATAATCTACCCTGGAATGTATTAAAAATATGACGTAAATATTCTACGACCCTTCATGTGTTCTAGGCCTACTCCTACAAAGTTACTTGATCTTAACCCTATAACTAAGAAACAGATTACAACATTAATAATACATCTTATAACAATATCTTGCTTGTGTCACATTTTCTGTTAATTACGTGACACACACAGTTTAAACATAACGGAAATTTAAAGCTCATAAAGATATATGGTTAACTATTCGTTTTACTCAACTAAAACCTTACTAACGTACTACCAAATGTTTATATAATACATTAAAAGCTAAAAATAAACCACCTGGGGTATTTATTAACAGCAGCCGTGTGTTATATTGCTGAACATTTTAAAAGAAATTTGCAAAGTTTCTTCAAAACGATAGTTAAATTGAAATTAGCTGTATGAATATCAGTCATTAACATAACATCTCTCCATCAACCAGAGCTAATTCGGTAGCAGGGATCTAACGTAAAAAATCCGAGATTAACCCAATTCTGGTGAAGCTCACATAGGATGTAGCACATACGCTAAGATATGGTGATTACAATTTACAGTTTCCAAACTGGGCAAAAACTAACAGTTATGACTGGCCACATGATCAACAGAAACTCCATCTGTTTTTCAGACCCCCAACAGATTTTTATCAAGTAGCTTCAAACCCCGCTGACCTTTGCTACTCTCTGGCATGTCATCAATCCCCATTACTCCCTCCACTAATAACCTACGAGTGCAAGGTTCCAGGAAGTTCAAAAATAGGTTCGGTGCTGACATGAACAGTAGTGATAGCCTGTAAGGAATAATACGTCGCGATATCAGACACATTGGTTTGTAATACTAATTACTACGATATAGACGAGCGAAGACGACAGTTAGATAAAAGCATTGTTGAAGATTGTGAGCTTGCCGAACACCTTCCTAACCGAACATCTTCCTAACTAAATATGGCCAGGTGGTTAGGGCGCTCGACTCGCAATCTGAGGGTCGCGGGTTCGAATTTCATTTATTTTGAATTTCGCGCAAAGCTACACGAGGGTTATCTGCACTAGCCGTCCCTAATTTAGCAGTGTAAGACTAGAGGGAAGGCAGCTAGTCAACTCTTGGGCTACATTTTAACAACGAATAGTGGCATTGACCGTCACATTATAACGTCCCCACGAGTGAAAGGGCGAGCATGTTTGATGGGATGGGGATTCAAACCCGTGACACTCAGATTGCGAGTCAAGCGCCCCAACCACCTGGCCATGCTCTTTAAGTAGTAGGTCTCTTTCATTTAACCCCTTCCTTAATATTCTGTCACATTATTTTAGATTTATCTCCTCTTCTTCCTGGTCTTTTACTTTCCTATCTCTTTCTTCTTTTAGATGTTTACTCACGATTAAACTTATACGTTTCTTATACTTTCCTTTTATTTCGTTATTTTTTGCTCAAGTAATTTTAACAATCTTTTATTACAAAAACATCGTAAATAATTTCAAATTAAAAGTGAAACTACGTTGACGCTGAATTAACTGTTTTCTTTATCCTGTTAATTTATATGTTTCTAATAGTTAATATTTTATTTACTCCAGTTAAAATAAAAACATCGAAGTGTTAGAAACCTGTGCACTTCCCTCAACAGAAAGTCTATTACTAGTTTGTTCCCCCCCCCCCCCCCCAGTGGTATAGCAGCATGTCTGCGGACTTACAACGCTAAAATCCGGGTTTCGATACCAGTGGTGGACAGAGCACAGATAGCCCGTTGTGTAGCTTTGTGCTTAATTACAAACAAATACTAGTTTGTTTGTTTGTAATTAAGCACAAAGATATACAATGGGCTATCTTTGCTCTGACCACCACTGGTATCGAAACCCGGTTTCTAGCGTTGTAAGTCCGCAGACATACCGCTGTGCCACTGGGGGGCATCTATTACTAGAACTGGTCGTATTTTAATCATATTAAGAGAGGGTTTAGCCACAACACCATATTAGAAAGTGCGCGTGCTTTGTAGGCGGAGCTATTACCAGGTTTACCAAAATATCAGTGTTGTACGAAGAAGTTTGTTATTCAAGCAGGTGGGGAAACTCCCACAAAACGTTGGCTGACCGAGATATTTAGCTGAACAGTCTATTACGCCGAATAATTTCAATAAACAGCCCGTTGTCATGGAAACGTCCGCAGCTCTTGTCTTATTGATTTGACGGTAGATTACGAGCGTCAATTCTAAATTGACAGATGTTATCGACACTTGAAACAGAAAACATAATAATAGCTTCAAATTTGTTGGTTATACATCGATTAGAAAAGACAGATCAGATGGAAATAACCCAAACAGGAGCATTGCTATAATATATAAAACAACCTTATCTGTAACACACAAATAGAAACAATTAAAGAATGTATATCAATAGTTATTCGTATCTCAAACAACCAAAAAATAACGATATCTCGAATGTATTGTTCTCCATCAAGGACAGTAGATATTAATGTATTGTCCTCCATCAAGGATAATATGTATTAATGTGTTGTTCTCCATCAAGGACAGTAGCTATTAATGTATTGTCCTCCATCAAGGACAATACATATTAATGTATTGTTCTCCATCAAGGATAATATGTATTAATGTGTTGTTCTCCATCAAAGACAGTAGATATTAATGTATTGTTCTCCATCAAGGAGAGTATATATTAATGTATTGTTCTCCATCAAGGAGAGTAGATATTAACGTATTGTTCTCCATCAAGGATAATATGTATTAATGTGTTGTTCTCCATCAAAGACAGTAGATATTAATGTATTGTTCTCCATCAAGGAGAGTAGACATTAACGTATTGTTCTCCATCAAGGAGAGTAGATATTAAAGTATTGTTCTTCATCAGGGACAGTAGATATTAACGTATTTTTCTTCATCAGGGACAGTAGATATTAATGTAATG
>NW_013671422.1:16744-18588 GCF_000517525.1 Limulus polyphemus | reverse complement strand
TTCTCCATCAGAGACAGTACATATTAATGTATTGTTCTCCATCAAGTACAATAGACATTAAGGTATTGTTCTCCATCAGAGACAGTACATATTAATGTATTGTTCTCCATCAAGTACAATAGACATTAAGGTATTGTTCTCCATCAGAGACAGTACATATTAATGTATTGTTCTCCATCAAGACAGTACATATTAATGTATTGTTCTCCATCAAGAATAACAGATATTAATGTATTAAATAAACTTAATGAGTACAATAAAAACTTAATTATCATAGGTGACCTAAATAGTAAACCTCAGAATTTTGGTTGACATATAACTACTACAAATGGAAGAAAACTGTTGGAATTATTTTCTATAATACAAGTGATGTGCTGGATTTATTCATCAAATGTTAACAATAAGTGTATATGTTTTAATGTTGGATTTGATCTAGATAGTGATCACTTTCCAATTACATATGTCTTCGATCTCGAACCCCATTATAATAAACGAATATGAAAACAAAGTTTTAATGACAATAAAACAAACTGAGAACAACCTTCCTAGGTTAATTATTACCAGAATCAACAATAAATCTAGCAGGAAATTCATCTGATGTTGAAGACTACTGTCAAACAATTACCGAATGTCTTACTAAAGCTTGCAGAACAAACAATATCGAAACCGAAACCAGATGGCAATCTTATACATAAATTATTAATATTATAAAAGAACGCCGCCAACAGAGAAGACCATTTATGAACACAAGAGACCCGCATATCAAAATTCAAATTAACACTCTAAGAAACAAGAAGACAATTGAAATAAAACAACTCAAACAAGACTCATGGGATAAGTTCTGCTCCAAACTAAACAATCACACAGAACCGAAAACGTTTTGGTCACAACTAAAACGATTTATAAGTAATCAAAACACTACTAAATTATACCCGACTTTAAATCACGAAAACAAAGCAGCCTATACAAAGGAACAAAACGCCGTTAGTTTTAAATAACAATTGAGAAAAACCTTTAAAACACATAATGACCCAGACGTGGACACCCACTATTTTAATACAGTAAACGAGTATATTGAACAAACAAATCCACAAAATTCAAACACCAATGATCATATAAGTAAACTAACAGAGACAATAACAAAAATAGAAGTTATCATATCTATAAAACAAAAATAAAGCACCAGGTGAGGATTATATGTATACAAGCCATTCTTCTTAAAAAGGGTTCTCAGAAATTCTTTGACCATTACTCGATTTATCCATAAACTCTGGTTTCAGAAAATTTCGGCAAACAACAGATAATCTAGTTAGATCAACTGAAACCATAATAGTTGATAGTTTGAACCAAAAGAAATGCACTGTATCCTGCTATCTCGATATAAGGAATACCTTCGACACTGTATGGCATAACTGTCTGAGATCTAAAATTGTTACATCTCTGCTCGTTTGTTAATTTCAGGTATGAATTCTTTCCGAGGAACTTCAGTGATACAAGTCCTTACTTGATTAACCCAGTATATTCTTCCTCGATACAAACTTTTAATGCCCAGAATTTCCAATCAGTACATTAAACTTAACTACTTTTATAACACACGCTATAAATCACAGTGATTCACACACTTTACTTACGGTGCCTACTGTTCGCTTGACACAATTATCTATCTCTTCAATCTATCTATCTATGTCTCCGATCTATCTGCCTCTTCAATCGCGCTGGTTTTTCTCGCCAGGCTTATATACTAAAAAGGAGGGCGACTCGAACAAACTCGGGCCTCCCTGATAATTCATGATCCAGCGGGCATGCTCTCAGCTGTCGTAACAGAACGTTTAATTGAAAGGTAA
>NW_013671422.1:11960-15860 GCF_000517525.1 Limulus polyphemus | reverse complement strand
CGCATGCTCCCAGCGTCGCGTGGTGACTTCCGCTGTCGTAACAAAATGAAACAATCAACAAGAACTATCATGAACTAACTATGTGTTATTCGCTGGTTGTCTAACTTTTTATAAAATCGAAAATGTAGAGTAAATGTGGAGTCAGGTGTTTCTCACAGTTAGTCCTATCCTTTCCATCATGTATGTAAGTGATATGACATTAAATGATACAACTTTTAGCCTAACTTCACAATTCGGAGACGACGTGGCCATATGGAAGAGTTCCACGACCCTTTCGATTATAGCTACAAACTTACAGCCTGTCCTAAATCAAGTAGTCGAGTATTGTCAAAAGCACAGAATGAAAATATATGTTTCAAAAACGACCTAGCCTTATTTTCAAAACCGATTAAAACTCTTAGAAATCTTCCCGAGATATACTTGAACTGAGCTCTTCTAGTCTGGAACACACATATCATTCCAGTCTGGAACACACATATCACTCAAGTCAGGAACACACATATCATTCCAGTCTGGAACACACATATCAGTCAAGTCAGGAACACACATATCATTCCAGTCTGGAACACACATATCATTCCAGTCTGGAACACACATAGTGTTCCAGACTGGAATGAACATATCACTCAAGTCAGGAACACGTGTTCCAGACTTGAGTGATATGTGTGTTCCAGACTTGAGTGATATGTGTGTTCCTGACTTGAGTGATATGTGTGTTCCAGACTGGAATGATATGTGTGTTCCTGACTTGAGTGATATGTGTGTGCCAGACTTGAGTGATATGTGTGTGTGCCAGACTTGAGTGATATCCAGACTGGAATGATATGTGTGTTCCAGACTTGAGTGATATGTAACACACATATCACTCAAGTATGGAACACACATATCACTCAAGTCTGGAACAAAGAACAAACTATGTTAAGAGACTGACAGGTAAAAACACAGGAGCCTCACCAGATGATATAATCAAGATTTATAAACAATATATAAGACCAGTAATAGATTATGCCAGTCCAACATGGAATAATGTACCACCATCACACATTAATAAATTACAGACTGTACAACATGTAGTAATCACCACAGAGTACCAAGAACAACTAAAATAAAATTCGTGCATAAATACTCAAACATTAAACCAATTCAAGACAGACTTGTAGATTCCTCTTTCCAATACTCTATTACAAATATATATAAAAACGATTCGCTCAGTTTCTACAATAAGAAGGAGTCCACCTATACTAGCCCATAAAATATCGCTTACAATTAGGTATTACAAGTGTATTTCATTATACATGTAAAATACGCACTGACAACTATTTCAAGGGAAAAAAGTGACTTTTTACTACGGAACTGTTAGCGAGTGTATACGAACATATGATGAGAAACATTCAATATGGAACTGTTTGTAAGTATATACAAATAAATGAAAAAAATAGTAAACTAGCATTAAATGCTATAAATATTCTATTCATAGTCCTGAAGAAAGAAGTAGAATCAGTGTATTTACATTAGTGTTCAAGCCCTGATTTTGTGAAGAACTCTATAGCATTTTGACAGTTAGTAAAGGAGGGAGGAAGAGGTCCGAATTGAACCTGACACTATCAGGTCTCTCACAATTACCGGTCCAGACAAGACACTTGAAACAGAAGAGCCGGGCTAAATGTTGCCAAGTCAAACCTTTCTGAGCTACAAACTGTCTACATCAATGTTCCAGAGAGATAACCACAAAATATATACATATTACACACAACTGGCTGAGTTACTTCTTCAACGTCCAGTACATTATTTCTGAAGACAAAAAAAAAATCGCAACAAAAAAAGTTTCACGATCTAGCTAACCTTACTTTACTTTATAATAATAGTTAAATACCCCTCCCCTTATTGATATTGTTACGACAGCGGAAGTCACGTGACTCTGGTAATACGTCGTGAGTTTCTAGAAGGATCATGACTGTTCCTGGCAACTCTAGTGTTTGCCAGACGCCCTCTATTTTTGTATATAAGCCCGGCAAATAAAGCGGAGATATAATTGCAGATAGCATATTGAAGAGAGATATAGAGACAGATAATTGAGTCAAGTGAGCGGTAGTGACCGTAAGGAAAGTGCGTGAATCGTTGTGAATTATAGCGTGTGTTTAAGTTAAAGAGACTGTGGAAATTCTGTGTATTGCAAAGTTGTATTGAGAAAGAATAAACTAGTTTTATTTGAGAAAGGACTTGTATCGCTGAAGTTCCTCGGGAATAATTTATACCGGAAATTAACAAACGACCAGAGAAGTAACAGTATCAACAACAAAAAGAGTAGCCTATAGTTCGCCAGTTGTTCAATGGCGAGTAAAGTTAATTGGAGTGGAATAATATTAATAAAACCCAATTTGTTGTTAAAATAAATCAATAAATCATAAACCTAATTGTGATGTGTAATGATCTAAATGAAATTATCGCTCACCAACTTATTCTAGTTCACACCGAAACACTTCTTTTTCATATAGATAGATTCTCGACCACAACTATATTTGTCGTATCCTAGCCAGCCTGGTGGGTCCTGGTGTTTAGCGCAAGGCCTCGTCGGGAGGGAACATAACAGATACGGTGTGTTTGACATATTACTTCGTTATTCTTTAATTTCACGGTAAGTTGTTTCCTGCCTAACCTAGCTCTAGGTATGACCAATAATTATTAAATTATTTTATCATTAATAAATGTGCTTTTGTCTATAATCATAGCTAACATTTTGTCGTGTCGTAGTAGTAATTTCTTTGCTGTTGTAGTTTTCTCCACAATAGCCTCGAGCTTGCATCCTACATCATGGAGGGAGGAAGAGGTCAAACTTGCACTTGACCTTCCCAGATCCCCGATCACCTTGGCATGAAACAGCTGTTGAAACAGAGGAAAAGCAACACTTCACGAACGTCTTCTGTTTAATGATATAGGTTAATGTTTATAACCAACGAACTGCACTCACCATACCCCCTCCCACCCCCTCAATAACAGCGGATACGCAACAGTTGCTAACCGTACTCTGACTATCTATCAAATACTCACCCCAAACTATAAAACAAAAACAATAATAGATATAGCTGGGGATCATGCATAGCAGATCTTCGAGCTGCAAATCAAGTAACCCCAACTAGAATCCGAGTTATAGATAAACCATATCTGGGGGCTTTAAATTCAAATTCACGCAGGACGGATTATTTCTCACGCGGAATCTTTTCCTTCAGATTCCGGATAGTACAACAACCTCCGTGTACAACCGGAAGTGGATACAAGGACTTGGATTTACGAAGCTAAATTATCCCCTTATTTCGTCTTCAAAATGGAAATAAAAACATTTCATCAACTATTGTGGGAAAATATGACGACAGCAGAGTAATAAATATAGGCAGAAAGAACACTTTGGTATGACGACAGCAGAGTAATAAATATAGGCAGAAATAACACTTTGGTACAGGTACATAAGCCCGTTAATGAGAAATTTCTACTCTTACCTATTATCTCGCGTTCGCCGGATCTTAAATACATACTTATTTTTAAGGGAGAGTAACTGTTAAGTACATCATTCACTGATAACAAAACTGTGTGTGTTACTTGTAGTTATTCGTTTCAGTTGTGGCAGAAAATATATCGCACATTGTTCTCGAAAAATGCAATTTTTTTTTTATTACGTCTCCGCAGTTTCTTCATCTAAACACTTTTCAATCGTCTGCTATTCCTTCATTTCTTGGCGGATTGACTTGAAACTTGGTAGGGTTATACCTTGGCCCAATACGCTTAGAAAACATTTTTCACTTCTTTTATTTAGACCTTTTTAAGGATTTTATGGGGTCAATAGACAAACAACCCAAATATTTTGGCTCCTGTGCAGTCATATCTACAGTAACCAAACGAAACTGG
>NW_013671422.1:9348-11442 GCF_000517525.1 Limulus polyphemus | reverse complement strand
CACATTGACAACTAAAAAAGTTGGACTTACCTATTTCTATTAAGTAAAGGGACGGGGGGGGGTCGAACATGCCACAAAAAAGCATAATTTTAGAGATTTTGGACAATTACTCTGTCTTATTTCGGCCAATTTACATGGGATTTGGTACAAAGATACCTCCTTGCAGGTTCCGAGCAATTATATAGACAGTTTTTCGTGATTTTTTCTGGTGTCAAAATTGTCCATGTTGAGATTACGTGGCGGAGGCATGTTGCATTCGCCCGCGAATGTTGACCTCTTTAAGTTTAATTACTTTTTCAGTTATTTGTCTTTCACGAACAGTATATATTTTACAAGGGTCATTATTAAATGTTAACATATTTGTAGTATTCAAATAATATATATATATGTATGTATGTAATAATATTATATATATAATATATAAATACGTGATATTTGAAAAGCAGCATATACACCGGAGAGAGAGAGCGACTATGCCAGGTTCATATGTAGCTTCTGATGACCTGTTGAGAAGTAAATCCGGATGACTTTTGTATTGCTTTAATGTGGGCGTCCGTGCCATCCCTACATAGAGGGCGCTAGCGCACTCTCCGATATGGTGTACTGTGATTATATGAGGTGAATTTCGAATATTTCAGAAGTGTTTTTACGTATTTAGTGTTGAATAAAGACGTACAAGTACATTGCTTCGTGGGAATGAAGTTTCTACTGGTAATGGTACTGACATGTTACCATTCCCGTTCCCCATCTGTCGAAGTAGCTGCTCTTTAAAAGAGCCACAGTAGTAGTGTGTGAATACAACTAGGCCTAGCAAAAACGGACCACACCTTAGAGTTTACGGCTGACACTGGACGACTGTATAGCTTTTGTTGGCTTGTGACGTCGACAGAGGCGCACCATCTGCACCACACGAGAAAAGCCACGCGCATTTCCTTGTTCCCTGGAAAATAACCGGCAGAAGGATACAGGGACTATAGAAATCTATGAAAGGATCTCTCTCTCTCTCTAAACAGCCAAAGAAAACTAAAGAAAGATTCACAGAGTATGTTCGGTACGAAAAAAAAAACACAAAAAACATCGGATAGGTGTGGCCGAACCAACCCTTCAAATCACAGTACTGTCTGGTCTGTCAACTAGTATAAAAAATACGTTTACGTACAGTTTCTAACTCAACCTCAGACATTCTAGTCCAACACAGTGAGACAAGTGAAATTAGAAGTTTGTGTGTGTGTGAATCGAGGATAGTTGTGAATAAAATAATTGAATCAAAAATAAACATAATTTATACATCTGCTGTATGAGATTTAATCAATTTATTCAAATCTTTTTTTTTTGTATAACTTGCTTCAAGTGTATTTTATCAGGTTTCTGTATATATTTATTTAATGGTTGTTAAGTCCGCATGAGTTTATTTATCGCTTGTGGACCAAACTTTAATAACGAAATATTATGGCAATCAAATTGTTAACCCTAAACATATTTTGTATCAATTCATAAAATGTAACTCAAAACAACTGATGAAAAGTTGAATACTCATTATAACGGAACAAACATTACCTAGGTTTTATCCACCTTTTGTCTTTAAATCTGGGTGTTAATATCTGTTATCTAGCGCTTGCAGAAAAATTGGCTATAGGAAAATTATAAAAAAGTACAAATTTTATATTGTATATATATATGTTATTATTATATATTGTATATATATATGTTATTATTATATATTGTATATATATATGTTATTATTATATATTGTATATATATGTTATTATTATATATTGTATATATATATGTTATTATTATATATTGTATATATATGTTATTATTAGATATTGTATATATATGTTATTATTATATATTGTATATATATATGTTATTATATATTGTATATATATGTTATTATTAGATATTGTATATATATATGTTATTATTATATATTGTATATATATGTTATTATTATATATTGTATATATATATTATTATTATATATTGTATATATATATGTTATTATTATATTGTATATATATGTTATTATTATATATTGTATATATATGTTATTATTATATATTGTATATATATATATGTTATTATTATATA
>NW_013671422.1:5540-8355 GCF_000517525.1 Limulus polyphemus | reverse complement strand
GCAATTCTTAATTAACCATTTTAAACAAAGACCTACAAAAGGGAAAATATTACTAGAAAATATGAAACACTAGAAAATTTGTTTAATTATTGTTATTTAACTGATACAAAGAAAAGGATGAATAAGTTATAGAGGTGAGTGTATGAGTGTTCACAACAAAAACTGAACTCGATGAAAACGCGGGTCCTCTCAAAATAAGCACTATCTGAAGTAGAATTATCGGGCGCTGCGTGTGCTCAACACGTGCACAGGTGTCCATGTGCACGTGGCCCAATAATTCGGCAAACTTTGTTTAACTTGTAATTGTTGGCAAATCCACGATAAGAATAAATAACGTACATGGCAAGTAGGCTTAACTGCGAGATCCGGCCTACCGGTCTACATAAAAGCGCCTACCCCACCCCCCACATCACTTTTGCATGCAAGAAACCCAAACCTGTTTACTCGTGGGTGTAAGTGGCATGGCAAATAGGTTTACTCTTATGATTTGAGTGTATGTAAATCTAGGAAGGGTGTTTAAGTCAATGCATAATCAGTTCATCGATTTTTTATGAGAGCCTTATTTATCCCTCATAATTTGTAACGAGTCCAATAAATCAGAGGAAGAGATTGAGCGTGTGTCAGTTAAATGTCAAGCGAATCTCAGCAACCATAAAGTTTTTGCCAGGTTTTAGTAATCATTCAGCACTGTAATGCATTATTAACACATACATCAAGCTAGAGGAAGAACTGTCAGGACTAAGTACTTTCAGGGATTTTAATAAATGCGAAGAAAAGTCAGAGATAAATCACCTAGGCCGATGGTTCTCAAACGTTTCAGATTCGCGTACCACTTTTTAATTTTTTAAATTACAAACCCAGGCCTAATTTAAAAAATATATAAAACCTAGTAACGAAAAGTCATATTTCTAACACTAACCCATTAATGCGAAGGATGCGATTGTTTTGTTTTTTCTGGCACGATTGAAGAATATGTGGTACGATTTTTGTGAATTATAAGGGAAGAAAATACTGGTGAGTCTATGTAAGTAGAGGGTGTGTTTGTAAGTGAAAATACTGGCGAGTCTATGTAAGTAGAAGGTGTGTTTGTAAGTGAAAATACTGGCGAGTCTATGTAAGTAGAGGGTGTGTTTGTAAGTGAAAATACTGGTGAGTCTATGTAAGTAGAGGGTGTGTTTGTAAGTGAAAATACTGGCGAGTCTATGAAAGTAGAGGGCGTGTTTGTAAGTGAAAATACTGGTGAGTCTATGAAAGTAGAGGGTGTGTTTGTAAGTGAAAATACTGGCGAGTCTATGTAAGTAGAGGGTGTGTTTGTAAGTGAAAATACTGGCGAGTCTATGTAAGTAGAGGGTGGGTTTGTAAGTGAAAATACTGGCGATGTTTATGTAAGTAGAGGGTGTGTTTGTAAGTGAAAATACTGGTGAGTCTATGAAAGTAGAGGGTGAGTCTATAAGTGAGGAGAGTAGTATGTATATGTACGTGGAAAGCTCAGATAAGGTTTATTACAAATTTTGTAATTTTTTATATTAACTGTGACATTAGTTCCACACACCACAGTTTGAGAATCCCTGACCTAGAGCATGTACAGCATCTTTTGGTTTTATATTCAAATAATTAGTTACCTTAATTACACATAATTTAAATATATTTCTACTCGTTTCTTTTTTATTGATTTTTTTTGTAATCTGTTTGTTTAGCAATTAAGCACAAAGCTACACAATTGGCTATCTGTGCTCTGCCCACCACGGATATCGAAACCCGGATTCTAGCGTTGTAAGTCCTCAGACATACCGCTGTGCCACTGGGGGGGGGGGGTGTATTCTAGAATCTGGAATATATAAGCAAATAACGCGCTCAGCATATATAATTTAAGCCGAGGATGATTCAGGGTTATTTCATTTATATTCACACAATGTACATGTTTGTAGCTAATGCAACTTAGGCCTAGGGTACTTAGGACTACTTTTTCCAAATCTTAATGCTTTTCTAGGAAGTTAGGTAACTATCAAAAATACAAAAAACTCTACGGAAGGTTGCCTTCAAAAATTCTTTAATCCGCAAAACAAATTAAAACACTTTAACGTGACACTGCTGGCGCGTGACACTGCTGACGTGATGAATTTCTCGAATGATCATGAATGATCGAGGAAGCTCGAGTTTGTTCGAGACGCCTTCTTTTATGGTATATATAAGCCTGGCAGTGAAAGCCTGGAAAAATGAATGTATGATAAAGCGAACAGTAGTCACGGTAAGTTTCGGGCGAAATTATCGAGATTGTGAATCGCTGTGGTTTATAGCATGTATTATAAAAGTTGTTAAGTTTAACGTACTGATTGTGTGGTAAAAGTTTGTATCGAGAAAGAATAAAGTGGATTAATCAAGAATGGACTTGTATCACTCAAGTTACTCGGAAATAATTTATACTGTGGAGAGCAAAGACATATGAAGAGCCAGTGTAAGAAAAATACAACCAATAAATCAGCTTTGGGAAACTAGTAGTGGTTGGTGTTGAGGGACACCCACCAACCCCCATTGTGAAAGTCCCAACAGCTAAGTCTAAAATGGCAAGCACACATAGTGTCTACGTGACAGGAAAGCTGGATGGCCAAAAGTGCAACTTTGTCATAGATTCTGCATCTCAGCAAACCCTTGTGAGTAATAAGGTGCTAGATCACAAGATGTGGAAGGATGGTGCAGGACCTGCAGTACATGTTGTGCTAAAAGGAGACCCAAGCATAAGGGACGTGCTCCAATGAAGTAGCCATTGACATTGCTGGTCTTTTGCCCCAAACTCGTGCTGGAAACAGGTACATTT
>NW_013671422.1:0-4639 GCF_000517525.1 Limulus polyphemus | reverse complement strand
TAAAGCGAAGAGTAGTCACGGTAAGTTTCGGGCGAAGTTATCGAGATTGTGAATCGCTGTGGTTTATAGCATGTATTATAAAAGTTAAGTTTAACGTACTGATTGTGTGGTAAAAGTTTGTATCGAGAAAGAATAAACTGGATTAATCAAGAATGGATTTGTATCGCTGAAGTTACTAGGAAATAATTTATACCGGAAATAATTATCGAACAAGCAGATACGCAACCGTGTGTTTTGAAGAACGTTAGACTAGTGGGCTACCCAAATGTTATAGCCTAACGTACCCCCCCCCCCCACCAAGACCTTAGACATCCTTGCCGAGAACCCTTGTTTGTCCTAAAAATGCGTGCGCACTTCATTTCAACGGATATAAACAAAAGGCGAATGTAAATTTTAGTAAACATTTTGTACAACATATAAAATGTTTATCTAAGTTTTTAAAAAGGGCTAACGTTTGGTCGTAGAATAACATTATAAGTTAACTATGGTGAAGTTTGGCTCTAACTAAACTAGAAAAAACAAAGTACACAAGTTACAGTGTTAAGTTATGTCTTTATCGAGTACAGGCCGTACTTAATAAAGGCTTAAGTAATGTTAGGCCTTAGACAAGTAGACTTGTAGATTTCGGTGTCTGCGATTAGAATTATTTTGTATTATTCACGAAATCCCGTATTTAAAGAGGTATTGTTGCAATAAAGATACTAATTTGACCACAAATATTTTGTGGGTCTCTGCTAGTTATAAATAACAGTTACTCTTGATACATTACTTTCATAACAATTTGATTTTGAGGGAAAAATCTAATGCATAAAGAATCCTCTCTGAGACCTCTCGTGGATCCCAGTTTGGAGAATACTGTGTTAGGCAGCAATAATTAAATACACGACGTATATTAGTGGCCTGTTATAGTTCCATATAATAAATTAGAAGCTGAGAGAATTATTTCAATTAAACTTTATTTCTGTATATTTGTGTGTATGTGTAAATATATTTCCTTATCAGAAAGCACTATTTTCAAGCTGGAAATAGTAAATTGTATAGTAAAAAGTTAAGAAATTAGACTAAAAAGTGTCCAGGAAGAACTATTAGGCTTTGTTACTTAATCAAAGCGGGAAAACCTATAGAATTAACTAGAGGTCCATGTTGGCACTCGTCAGCTGTTGCGGCTTATTGGAATGATGTTGGTATGAGCATCTCGCAGAATGAATTACTTCGAGCGCCATCTATAGGGAACAACAATAGCTGCACGTGAAGACAGCAGACGTTCATCCTAATCTTTTTAATGTTACTTCTAAAATAGGTTACGCATAAAAATAATACTTTTTTTAGCAAATGGGTGAACTCAAAGTCAATAAGAATTAGAAAGTTCTAGTTTCGATCAAATAGTTATTCATTTTGAGAGGTTTCTATTTAGTCTAATTTAATAATATTAGTAACTAGCTGGAGTACCCGTCCCCTGGACGGAAGTTATGTAAATTCATGATTAATGAAAGGTTATCTGAAAAGTTGCTTCCCTTATATGTAATTGTAAAAAACGCCCATAAAAACTGCAAAAAAGAAAATGCGAAACCGCAAATTTGCATATATCTCCGCATGGATCCAACAAACCTTTATGCCAAATTTGGTGAAGAACCATCAACAGGGGGCGAAGTAGTGGTAGAAAACGGAAAAACAGCCATAAAAACCGCAAAACGGAAAAATTTGTATGTATCTCCCCATTGATCCAATGAACCTTCATATCAACTTTGGTGAAGATATATCCAGAGCAGGTAAGGTAGTGGTAGAAAAACGCCCCATAAAAAATGCAAAACTGAAAATTTTGTATGTAGCCCCACATGGACCTAATGAACACCCATACCTATTTTGGTGAAGATCCATCCACACCCTGCAAAGTATTTACATTTGCTGTACATATAACAGACAGTACTATTATATTTATATAGATAAGAAGCTCAACTTAACCAGTCCATAGATATTAGTTTAGACAACGATTTCTAAGGTCTTGCGAAGAAGGACGAGCTTGTTGTTGCTTGAGCATCTGGTGTCCAGCTGGTTAGCATAAAAGAAGAGATAAAGTTAGAAAACTATCAGGAAATATGATGACCTGAAGTGGACAACACCATATAGAACAAGGCCCAAAAACGAGTTGTCTTTATCATCTTTAGCCTTTTTAAACAAAATAATAATTATAAATGAATAATAAATGAAACTGGGTTGAAACATATAATTACCTTGTTAATAAAGTCAGAACAACCCGCCCTCATCTTAACCCATCTTACTCTAATCGCCCCTAGCCCATAAAACAATTGAAAAACAGCAGAAAATTCAATATAATAAAACCATCAAATGTTTTAATACCTCACGGTGATTTGGGAGTTAACTTCCAACCATTAGCTCTAACTATTTAAAAACATAAAATATAAATCTACCGACTACAGAGCATCAAGATTAAAATCATGCAAAACCTCAAGGGATATTCTGTTCACACTAACAACCTAAAATTAATACCTAATCAAAGGGTGAACGAGCAACATATGATTGAAAAATACAACCCTCAGACACAGCTTTATCAACATTTGACAAGGTTGATATCGATAAGAAAATGATACTGGTAGATAATCGAACTAAACTGAATATAAATAGTTAGGTTTAAAAAAATGGCGAAATAACGTTTCTGTACTAACGTTCTGTACCCGATTCATTCTGGGCCTAACCAGAGGAACATTTTATATGGATGAGACTGAAAATATACGGAGTTCATCCCTAAACTATAGTCTTGCTAGGATCGTTAACAGAACAAGGACGATGTTTATCCAATGGATGTAAAATCCTGCGATATTTCCACGCGAGTTTTGCAAGATTTAAATGAGCTGGAAAAAGTCAAGAACACATGAATGAGAGTAAGTAATATAATAAATAAACTTAGTATTTCGAAAAGTGTTTAATCTCGAAGTCTAAGTTCAAGGGAGGTCCAGTTCAACCTACATTTTGATCAACGTCTATTATTAGGTTGTAATATCATCGGATAATTCCACTCCTCATCAGTAACCACGAACACAAGTTAACCAAAGAGAGATAAGCTGGACCTATATCATAGTGGAAAGTATCAAACATATTATTGGTGTGAATGTGTTTTGTGGTCACTATGGGAAGAAACCCATATACTGGATAGGTGGCCACTCACTAGTCAGTTCTTCACATTATATAGCTACACAATAGCAGATATCATAAATAAACTTAGTATTCCGAAACAATATGTTGGATACTTTTCACTATAATATAGGTTCAGCTTATCTCTATTTGATTGACTTGTTGTTCAGGGTTACTGATGAGGAGTGGAATTCTCCGAAACTAGTAATACCCACTAACACACATTGATCAACGTGTAGATTGAATTGGACCGATTTAGGGAAATTTTTTTTTATATTGTAGTTCAAATCAGTGTTACTAGCGTCACCTAGGAGCAACACTAATAAACATTCGATACTCTATTGTTAGATACGAATTCCTATTAGAGTTTTTCGATATAGAAAACAAAATGATGTACTTGTTGTAACTCTGGCGAGATTTAATCCGAATGTTGACAACAAATCCGTTTTAGCATCTGTCATATTGAAGGTGTTCTTAAAGATTCGCCCCCCAGTGGCACAGCGGTATGTCTGCGGACTTACAGCGCTATAATCCGGGATTCGATACCCGTGGTGGGCAGAGCACAGATAACCCATTGTGTAGCTTTGTGCTTAATCACAAACAAACAATCTATAAAACTGCCCTCCAGTGGCACAGCGGTATGTCTGCGGACTTACAACGCTATAATCCGGATTTCGATACCCGTGGTGGGCAGAGCACAGATAGCCCATTGTGTAGCTTTGCGCTTAATTACAAACAAACAATCTATAAAACTGCGGCTTGCTATACGAGAACAAATAGTAAGTTATCTTCGAATAGTGTTTATGATGTCGTTATCAGATAAATCAGAAGTGACGAGATGAATTGTCAATGCCACTTTACACGTATTATCAGAAAACGATGTTATTAGAACTCCCGTCCACGCACGATATTGTTTAAAAATGATATTTTCCCAAGACTAGAGGCCTAAAGATAAAAACTGTCCTAGTTTTTAATTCACACACACCAAACGACAGTGATAATTTTGAAACACCACGTTTCCCGTGAGAAATAGGTTTAGAGCTAAACACCCTAATTTACGTTTATCTACATGCCTGTCGTGGAATCACACTGGTGTCTTTTTTTAATACATCTAGGTGCTGGTAAGAAACAAGGTCAACCTTAAAATTCTCATAAAAAACAAGGTCCACGATAAAGCTAGAAATACAAGTTATGTATTAAGTCACATTTTCTACAGAATATTTATTGTGTAACTTGAAGGATTTAATTAGTCAACATTTGTTTGTTACGGTTTGGTCGAAATTCCATCTAACTATAATTTCCACAAATGAAAAAATAAATAAAATATGTATCAAAATAAGAATTTATATAAATAAATATAAAAGTTATATACAGATAAAGGGAATTTCCACCTGGTTTTAGAATTATGATTACAATATTTTGCAGTGTAATATCCAATCCTTTCTCAAAATTTTCTTATTATTTTTGTTTTCACCGTTATTTATTTTTC
>NW_013671421.1:47400-58960 GCF_000517525.1 Limulus polyphemus | reverse complement strand
TTCAGTGTATATTTTCTTAACTTTTTGCTCTATCTGTTGAGGGATAACTGAACTTCCAAGTATTATTTCTCCATCTATTGAGATATAACTGAACTTCCAAGGATTTTTTCTTAATTGTTTCTCTCCATCTATTGAGAGAAAAATGAAGTTCCAAGTATTTTTTTCTTAATTTTTTCTCTCCATCTATTGAGAGATTACTGAACTTCCATGTATTTTTATCCATCTATTGAGAAATAACTGAATATTCAAGTATTTTTCCTTATTATTTGTTTCTCCATCTATTGAGAGATAACTGAACTTCCATATATATTTTTCTCTATCTATTGAGAGATAACTGAATATTCAAGTATTTTTCCTTATTATTTGTTTCTCCATCTATTGAGAGGTAACTGAACTTACAAGTATTTTTCTCCATCTATTGAGAGATAACTGAACTTCCAAGTATTTTTTCTCCATCTATTGAGAGATAACTGAACTTCCAAGTATATTTTCTCCATCTATTGAGAGATAACTGAACTTTCAAGTATTTTTTCTCCGTCTATTGAGAAATAACTGAACATCCAAGTATTTTTTCTCCATCTATTGAGAGATAACTGATAACTCTATCAGGATAGAGCTGATCCACTTTTGTCAGATACTACCTGGCTGTCAAAGTTGTCATTTTTGATTGACATCACATCCCACATGAATGAATTGAACTTGAAACTTCAGGGAAATAATAACCTTATGTGTGATCTCTACAAAATCTTCAAAGGATTTCGGAAAAAGCTATCATTGTTTGAAGCACAACTGGAAGAAGGAAACTTCTCTCATTTTCAGTGTTTCAAAGAGTTTCGCGCTGGAATCGCAGAAGATTATTAGTGACTTAAATAAGCATTTTTTGGAGAGATTTTCAGATTTCGACAGAATTGAGAGTGACATTCTTCTGTTCCAGAATCCGATTGATTGAAACCTGATGACGTGCCAGTCGAACTACAGTTGGAGCTCATTGATTTGCAAGCAAATTACTTGTTGAAAGAGAAGCACAGAAAAGGAAAAGTTGTTGAATTTTATCGCTGCTTACCTGATGATGAGTTTTCAAAGTTGAAGAAATTTACCTATGGTATGGTATCAGTATTTGGAACAACTTATGTCTGTGAGAATTATGTGAAGTCAGCACATCGAACAAGGTTGACTGATGAACATTTGAAAGCAATTCTCTTGGTTGGATGCAGCAATTCCAAAGCAAATATTGATGATATCTCTAAAGCTAAACGCCAGTTTCACAAATCTCACAAACCTTTTTTTTGCTGCTTAGTTTGTAAGATTCGGATATGTGCGCACTTGGTGTGATATAACTATCTTATTGCTAACGTCGCCTTCTTTGATAACTTTTTGGAAAATAAACATGTTTGTTGTCTTTATTTTTTTGTGTATTCACTGTATTTTATTGAACAAAATGGTTATGCATCCCGCGCTCGTCATTCTCTCAGTTATCTAGCCCGCTGTGAAAAAAGTTTGGTGACCCCTGCTCTAGGGGAACAAGACAGTGTTGTAATTTTCCTTTGACTCATCGGTATCTTCCTCTGATCCCTGGTCAAACAAGTGCATAAACTGTTTGTCAATAACATACGGACACAGCTCGTCGACGCGTATTACGTATTTCCACTCTTCTCTCGATTGTTCTAACTCGTTCATTATTGAACTAACTCGTTGAAGCACAATTTCTGAAAAAGCCTTGTCCAACCGTAACGAAGCTGCATTCATTCGACTGGCACATACCAAAGCCATGCCGAGTCTTCACGCTAGTGTATCAATTCTTTCACGGTTTTATCATAGTATCTTTTCCGTCTTATGATGTCCTTTCCTAGCTGTGGGCATGCAAACTCTTGCATATCAGCTAACACAGACCTTAACCACTACACATAATTATGGGAGCATTGTTCGACATCTACTCTAGGAGGACCATACGTCACACCTACATTGAGCAGGACTTCCCAACCAAACATGAGGATGTATAACAAACAATCTATTGATCCATGCTTAGTTTCCTTGTGCGCTATCATGACGTTCAGTAAATGTTCATTCTAGTCGGTCCAATCATCATATGCTTAACAATCTGTATTACCTGTTCTGCTAAACTATCTGAATAGGAGTGGTAAGGTAAAGGGTATCTTCGCCACACCCAACATTCTACACAACTCAGAGAACAGTTGGCTCTTGAAGATAGTTTTTCTGATCCATGTGCTCTTCAGGTGCTCAAAACTATGATATTTGTGCTCTGCCAACGCATCAGCTATGGATTGTGCCAGTGTGTTGACCAATGGATAAGCCTCGGCTCATTTTATAAAGTAGTCAATAGCCATGAGTATATACTGATAACCTTTGGGAGCGGACAAGAGTTATCCAGGACTATTCTCTGTAAAAAAGAAACAACAATACTTTGAAAAGTTTGCCCTGTTTTGGTCGACGTTTTCTTAATGTGGCAAACACCATTCACTGTTGACACCAGTGTTGAGTATTCTGATTCGAATATGGCCAGAAGAGCTAAAATCAAATGTTAGCGCGAGTTTGAGTAACATCTTGGTACCTTCCAGTCTTTTATGTTATTGTTACGACAGCGGAAGTCACATGACGCTGATAACACATCATGAGATTCTCGAAGAATCTTGACTTTTACTGGCAACTCTAGTTTGTTCTAGGCGCCCTCTTTTTTGTATATAAGCTCGGCAAGTAAAGCGGAGATAAAACTGCAGATAGATAGATATAGAGACAGATAATTGAGTCAAGCGAGCGGTAGTGACGGTAATATAAAATGTGTGTTTTGTTATCGAGATTGCAAACGTATTGACTGTGGGAATTCTGTGTATTGCAAAGTTGTATCAAGAAAGAATAAACTAGTTTTAATTAAGAAAGGATTTGTATCGCTGAAGTTTCTCGGAGAGAATTTTTACGGGAAATTAACAAACAAGCAGATACGCAACATTATTTTAAGTCAGGATCATCTCTTGCCTTAGAGTTCTGAATATCACTAGCTGCAGTACGGGCTTTAAGTTGACTTCGTAACAGCTGCTTTTTTTGTTGTTATTGTTCTCTGGATATAATAAATGTTTTGCCTGTGATTGGTATTCCTGTAACGCTGAACGTTGTACAAGAATGTAGATAACATGAGTGTCCTTCATTTTTTATTACACGTCGTCTCCAGATTCTTTATCTCTTAGCTTAAAACTTATCCAGTTTAGAAATCCATCACCATTTTTTAATTTATCCTGTCGATCCTCCTGGTATAAAGAAGGCTTACCTAATATACTATTTTAGAAAATCAGGTTAATCCTATTAATTACTGGTGAGATCTTCTATGCATTTAACATAACAGATGAGTGATTCCATCCCATTTTGTTTGGTCATTTTTTAAAATTGAGTGTTATAACAAGCATAAACAAAATTACTGGTGAGATCTTCTATGCATTTAACGTAACAGATGAGTGATTCCATCCCATTTTGTTTGGTCATTTTTTTACACTGAGTGTTATAACAAGCATAAACAAAATTACTGGTGAGATCTTCTATGCATTTAACATAACAGATGAGTGTTCCATCCCATTTTGTTTGGTCATTTTTTTACACTGAGTATTATAACAAGCATAAACAAAATTACTCAATATGATACAATATATGGAACTTACTGGAAGCGAACAGTGTTAAAAAACATACCCAGTAATTTTTAGGGTCCAATTTCTATTTCTTGACAAAAGTTAAGTCTGGTTTAAAGTGCAGATAGCCCATTGTATAGCTTTCTACTGAACAACAACTGTTAGGCTACTCAAGATTTTTTGATAATTGGACGTCTGGTCAAGTCAGAGTTAGATTTGTCAATATAAGTTTTCATTTATATTACATATAATATTATGAATGATATAAGACTAATTTTTCAATCTAGTCTTTCAAATTATAATGCAGTGACTTACTGAAATTAAATGCAATATATCTGGTTGATTACTACTACTTCTTTGGTTTTTTACATTAAAAATGAATATTTTGCTTCAATCTATTGCAATCTCTTAGAGATGTGAGCTTGTTTGTTTGTAGTTAAGCACAAGCTACACATTGGTCTATCTGTGCTCTGCCTACCATGGGTATCGAAACCCGGTTTCTAGCGTTGTAAGTCCGCAGACATTCCGCTGTGCCACCGGAAGTGTGAAGGGGGGGGGCAATGTGAGCATTTTTTTTTCACTTTCTAAAAACCTTTTAAGCATTTGAGTGTATTTTTATATAGGGAAAAATGAGTTATTTATTTGCTTACTTAAATTGCTTTTATGAAAATTCTTAAATTTTGGCAAAATTCAAAGTTCGAAAGTGTAATAAAAGTAACTGACGGGCTTACCTTAAGGGATTTTTGCTAGAAGCGACGTTGTCAGTGTGTTTTTAATCAAAATAATGATGTTTATGGTCAAGTATCACTTCTTCTGTCAATAGCACCTGTGAGGCAAAAAGCTCGAGGAGAGCGTCTCTGTAAATAAGTCATGCCCTGTAAGAATGGCAGCCCAATATGTCTCAGATGAAAGCGGTGAGTTAGTGCGATTTATTTGAGTAAAACTTTTATTGCGCGTTTTGGAATTTAAGCACTCTTATAGCATTTTTCTTGAAGTGTAGAATAGTATTAAAGGTTTGTTTATGCGTAAAAAAACGTATTGTGCACTAAAGAAAATTTAGAATTTTAGTAATATGGTTTAATTGATAAAACAACAAAACACATGGTAAAACTAAAATAATGGTGCGTGGGCAATTTAAAAAAAATCATAAAATGTCTTTATCAAATGATAAATCATAAATTGATGCACAAATATCATATTTATGCACAAACTTTTGCTACTAGTACTAGTAATAAGTATAAAATAAATATTTAAAAACGTTTTCTGGGTACTCTTGGACAACGAGATCTTAGCTTATTATTTATCACTTTCAGTTTCACATGGACATGCATATGTACTTTCAAAGTTAAAGTTAAACCTCAATGTCTTGAAGTAACTTGTTTACACTAGGAAGTTGAAGAAGGAATATATGCAATTTAAGAGTAATACTGAACATTTTTTTTTATGGAAGAACGCATAATAGAATTAGCATGCCTTTTTACAATAGTGCTAAAGTACATGCAAGTTGTATAATAATACTAATAAATATCTTAATACTCACAAACTTACATTAGTTGCATAATTGTGAAATATTTATTTCACTTTTTTAATATTCTTTACTCTACTGGGATAGGACATTTAGTTATGAATTATTTCCTCTAACAAAAATTCATGCAGGTTTCACTTTAAATTAGATTCAAATATATTTTGTAATAAATTTGATAATGATAGTAAGATTCTGAGAATGGCTGGTGTTTTTTGGATGTCTTTATTGCTCAGATGGAGTAGCGCAATCGCAGACTTTGGTAGAATGTAGAAAATAAGTTAAACTGATTTGAAGTGTAAAACATTTATAGTAATTATACTTGAAATTTGGTAATATAAAAAAGACTAACTTTTTTTGTAAGATAAGCTGGTTTTATTAAAAAAAGAAGATTTATTTCCATTGATGTTTTCTATGAATTTATTTAAATTAAAATTTTAATCTTGATATGAATAGTTATAGGGATGTAAGTGTAATGTACAGACAACAAGGGACATTTGGTCCTTCAAGGGTGTCCTTGCACACTCATGGTAAATAAAAGTAAAAATTTAAACATACCCTTCATTTTTTTTAGGAAATCATCACTTTCTTTCTTAAGTGTCAATAATGTGATCATGTTTACTTGTGCTGCTGATGATTTATTTGCAGAAAAATGACAAATAATTTTGGGCCTGGTATAGCCAGTTGGTTAGGGCGCTTGACTCACAATATGTGGGTCATTCCATCAAACACGCTTACCTTTTCAGCCATGGTGGTGTTATAATGTGAAGGTTAATTCCCTATTTGTTGGTAAAAGAGTTGGCGGTGGGTGGTGATGACTAGCTGCCTTTCCTATAGTCTTTCACTGCTAAATTAGGGATGGCTAGCACAGATAGTCCTCGTGTAGCTTTTTGCAAAATTCAAAACAAACCAAACCAGATGATTTATTCCTTAAGTAAATTATCCTGTTAAAAAAATAAAACTATCTTAACTGGAATCTTGCCTGCTTTTTCCAAATCTTAAATGTGTATTCTCTCATCTTATTTTCTTCAGAATATAGCAGAAAGATATCAGTCTTTATTCTATCAGTCCTCTGGATAATCTTGTAAACTTCAACAAAATCAACTCTTACCCATCTGTACTCAAGACAGAATAAATGAGATCTTAATTTGTTCTTTTAAAATTATCCTTTCTTAGATAAAGAGACTAAACTATACTCTGTTCCATTTGAGGTTAAACTAGTTATCTGTTTAGAGAGAAAATTAACTTGTTGGAGCAGTAAGAGATAGCCTCATGTTTCATATTTTTTGTCATACTGTGAACTATTAGAGCTGAGCAATTAGTGGAATTTTCTAATCAATAAATCAAGCAGCTCATTAATTGATTATATCTGACCAATTAATTATTATGTCATCAAAGCAAAATTATAGGGGGGATATGTAGTGATCGTAATCGAAGTAAAAAAAGACAAGTTAAAACGCTACAATTGGTTAACAGTTGGGTGTTAATCTACCTGAAGCAGACAGACCAATGTTCTGTTGAAACACATAATGTTTTTTATTTAAAATAATTTTATTTATGCATGCAAGTCCTTGTTTGTTAATTTACTATTATATTAAGTTATGCCTCATTTCAAGTAAATGATTTTAGTTATTTTCCTAGTTCTCATTTTAGCACTACATTAACAAGCTCTTATGTTCATGTAGGGAAAAAAACATTTGAATTAAACTTGTAAAATTGTTCAAAATAGTTTACATTAATTATAAATGTAGGATTTGAAGGGTTATGTTTTTGGAAGACACATTAGTATCTGAAAATGGATAAAATTTTAAAATGATTAATACTTTTTCTTTGTCATAAATGTTTCTCTTATTTATTTCAGGGAAATTACTTTTTGTATTGTTAGTAAAAGGTATCATTTTAATTTTTCAAGAAGATTGATAATTATTTTAAAATTAGTACACTCAAATAGAATAAGGAGGGCATTTGAAGCTTTTGTTTGAATTTTTTTTATTCTTTTTATTAGAGAAAGAAGTTAGCTGAATATTTGCAAAAGTGAAGTGCCTAATTGGGCAAAGGATTAAAGATGTTTAGATCTAACAAAGCAGTTAAAGTCATGGTTGAATGAAGTTATTTTTCTTCACATTATTCTTAATTAATGTATTAAGGATTTTGAATTAGAAGTATGTAATTCATTGAAACCATGAAGATCATTCAACAGAAATGTTGACCATATTATCCTTTTACATTTACAGTGCCTTGGACTATATTTTGTATATTTAAGTTTTATCTTGTTCTAGCTGATTTATTCTATTTATCTTTGACACAACTAAATGGGAAAACTGAGTTGTTGAATAATTCAATTCATGAATTCACATTCATACTTTATATTAATGAATATTACACAATAGCTTTTTATTATGTTACAACAATCTTTGTGTCATTTTGAATAGGACATAATGCTTGCTTTGTCATTCTCCACTACAATTAAATTACTAACAGAATTATATTTTGCAACATAGCAACAGAGAATCCTTTACTAAGAAGTCTGTAATTCTATTGGCTTCTTGAAAACTTTGGATTAATACTTAGAGAATCAGTATAGTTAATATGTATAGGAATATTAGTTTTGTATAAGATGTTTAGAATTTACAAGTTCATAAATAAACCAATCAGTATCAAGATTTGTTTGTTTTTTTGAGATTTTACAAAATAAGCTTTTTTTTTAACATTTTAAAGTTTTCCTCTAAAAACAAATTCAAGGTCTTTGTATCATAATGTTCCATTTCATCTGGCTATACCTGCTCTTTGTGGTATTATCAAGTAACTCAAGTTGAAATTTTTAAATTCAACAGTCATTCTAATATTTGTAATGACAGTGATAAATTTTGTGTAATAGTAGAAAGAGCCAATAAGAACTATCATCATGCATGTCATGTAGAGTACCTGGAATTGTTCACTAATAACATTAAAGGATAACAAGAGACCTTTTGATTCATCTAGGTAACATCCACCACACCTGAAGACAACCTATTCCAGAGGACAGCCATTCCTTTAGAAAAATATAACTGTCTTAGCTGAAGATGACTGTTTTCCTGCCAAAATTTATATTTGTTTCCCCTAGTCTTACTGTTCTCACCATTAAATATGAAAAAAAGATGATGCAACAACACTATCAATTCTCTTAACAATTATAAACATCTCAATCAGAACCTCTTCTTTTTTCAAGAGGAAACAACCTCAAGAGACTTTAACCTATATTCCTATGATAACATTTGTATCCCAAGTATTCTTCTCTGAACCCTTTCCAACAATTCAGTGTCCTTTCTGAGGTAAGGAGCCAAAGTGAACACAATACTCTAAATGTGTCCTAACCAGTAACCCATATAATGACATTAAAACACTTTCAGACTTGTATTCAATATTTTGGTAGATACAACATAAATTCCTTAGCCATTTACAACTTTTGACCCACCCACCTCATCACCACTATAAAATTACCTATGGTAATATGAATATGAGAGTCTAGCTATATTTAGGTTTATCTTTGATGATGATTTAATTCTCTACTGTTTTTTTATGTTATGACTGAAGTATCAGTAGCATTGCAAATTTATTTTCCAACTCTAGGTACATACATCCCAGCTACACAGAGAACAGATGGCTCATGGCGTAAGCCAAGGAGAGTTAAAGAAGGTTATGTTCCACAGGATGAAGTTCCTCTGTAAGTATTGCCTTGCAAATTACATGTACATAAATCTTTTCTCATTGCTATAATTGTATTTGTGTTAATTTTGATTACATTCAGCATTGTTTTTCCATGTATCATAATTTTACATAAGTGCATTTTAAAACTATTATGGTACATTTTGCAAATTAATGCATGTTATGTTAATGTATGATATCAGAAATAATAATGTTGTTTGAATGTACAACTTGCTGTGTCTAACTAGAAATGAGAGGCCTGATGAGGACAGTACTCATGTTATATCTAAAGAACCAGAACTATTCTCTAAAAGGAATGACTTCAGGTCATGCAAACCTGGTGTTAAATAGCTTGTATAAATGCTTAATATTTTTGTATTTGATGCATTCCTGTGATATATGCTTCATTGACATACTTTTACTGCACAGAATATGAACACATAAATAGTAACAAAGTAGTCGATCCAGTGTGGTGACTGGCTAGCATATTGCAGGATTTGAATATTTAAAAGCACAAACATATATAAAACTAATTTGTGTTTTTTTTTTATATGATATATTAGCACTAATAATAAATGTTGATATGTTAAGAAACTTCCTATGGAATCACACTGTAAGAAGTAGAGATAAAATTCCATCATTTTAAAACAATTGTCATTATCTGTTACCATATATGGTTTACTGTTTCATAGTGTTTGAGCAATCAATAGTACTATAGTCAAATACATGCATCCAAGCTACACAGAGAACAGAAGGCTCATGGCATAAGCCAAGGATAGTTAAAAAAGGTTATTTCATTGTTGATTTTGAAACATTGATGCCAGAATTAATATTCAATGGATTGAATAATGAAACTCTAAATAAAATTATTAAAATATTTTGTGATAAATATAAAAATATATTAAATAAATATATAAAAGTAAAAATTTAGGAGTTTTGCTTAAAGTTTCCAATAAGTATTTTTAGTTTTTAGTAAGGTCGTATATACAATTTGGCATTACTTTTATGTGGATGAACACCTTATCGCATATAAATGCTTGTGTAAAGTCTGAAAATTGGTAGTTACAGTAGAGTTAATTGGTGGTGGTTGGGAGTTATACCAGTTAGTTTAAATAACTTGGTTGGGTTTTCATAACTCTGTACTAGTAGAATTTATCTGCTTTACTACTAATTAAGTTAAATTAGTGCTTTTCTACTATAATGTGGGCTGGAATTCCAATTTCAGGAGGCAGGTTTATCTTACTTACCCCCAAGTGGTAGTACCTTATTTCTTTTATGTTGGAAGCAGTCATCTTCCCACATCTGTCTGCAGGCAGTGAAGAGTGATATAGATGTGGGATGTTGTGGGCTTGAGCACCCACATCTTGCTCTCCTAAGTTGAATTTCTTTTGATGATTTTATTTGATTTTTTTATGGATTTCTTCATGTGAGACTGGCGAACAGAGGTTAAGTCTGATAGATGGTGTATCCCCACCACAATGTAGGTCCTACTTCCACAGTCACCTCCAAAATCCAGGACAAATTTTGTATTCCACATTATAAACTGTACCCTGGGGATCCTTTTAATTTATGTAGCATCTTTAATTTAATTTTGTTTTCTTGTTTGGGTTTGTTTTGTTCATTTATGTATCATTTACCACAGGTTTGGATTTGCTGTTTTTAATGGTCCTTCCTTTTGATTTTATCTTGCTTGATTGTTTAAGTATTAATTTTCTATGCATATATTACAAAATAAACAGCTTTGATTCTTATCTATTAAGTCATTCATAAGTTTGTTTATGTTATTTTCTATATAATTTGAGACTTGTGATGCATTATTTACGTATTGTATGACAAAAGAGGATATCACTTTGAGAAACATTAAGTACATTCAGGGAGGTTTTTGGAAAATACTTTCACTGAAGAACCACTTTTAGGATGAATTTTTACTTTTTACCCATACATAGTTTGTAGGATTTTTCTTGTAAAACCATCTAGCTTAACATTTATTTCAAACATATCAAAAATTAGCACAGTTATTCTACTTTTCTGACTGTGCCTAGTAAGTGGAAAGTCAACTTTAAAAAGTTTTTTGTTGCACAACAGACTAAAGGTGTTTATATACTGTTAGCTGTAACTTCAAACTGATATACATGGCATTTGAACTTATTTGTTAGATTTGATATTCTAGACAATCAAAGTAGTTATTATATTGAAGAAAGGCCAAGTTAGCTGTGTGGAAGTGATGGTTGAAATCCTATTTGTGCATGTTTATTAGGAACTTTATTGAATATGCTGAAATACTGCGTATAAAAACATTGCAAGTTAATTATAATGTTTTATTTGATACCTTAGCAGGTGAGGTTACTATATTGCTGCTTTTAGTTAAAACTCCTTCCTGAAACACACTTAGCTCAGCTTACACTATACCTTTATCCTGACAAAAGTTTCACTTCTCTGCCCATCTAAGCATTGGTATGAATTTTACTTCATTTGCTCTAGCCTTTATACCCCACTGTATTGCCCAAAGCAACTTAAATTTGTGATTTTCTCCACCTACATCAATGTGCCCCTATCCCAGATCTGTATGTAAGCTCACCATTAATACTTCTTATACACTTTTCTAAACAGCAGGATGTTAAGATGACAGTTTTTTTTGTGTTTTTTTTTCATGGATTTCTCTTCAGTGTTGTATAGCTGTTCACTATGCTTTGAACAATTCCTTTTTTTTTTCAGACATGTT
>NW_013671421.1:21359-46440 GCF_000517525.1 Limulus polyphemus | reverse complement strand
ACTGGTAATCTATATACTACTAACACTCGGAGATTGTTTGTTTTGTTTGCTTGTCTGTAATTAAATACAGCAAAAGCGGTGCACGATAGTGCCATATTTGTAAGAATACAGTACCCCCCCCCTCCCCCCCCGAAATGAGAATAGAAACAGAATAAATCAAGTTTCGTTAAAATTGGACCATGGGTTACTTTTATAAACATTTCTAGCATCAGTATTTTTTCATCACACTACCGTTCACGCTCACTTTTTTTTTTAAATGAAATGGTCTTTTCTTTTACTCCTGATCAACAATCAAATAACTTTTCTTGAATTATGAATGGATTGTAATATTTAATTAAATTATCTCAAAATAAACCTTCATTTTGGTGCAATATTGAAATTAACTTGAATTCTTCATAACCTCTGAATAGTGGGTGACCCAACGGATCACAGTGGTCTAGTGTTCACTAAAAACTAATGAAATCTTCAGAGAGGTGGATCTTACATCAGGTCTGATGTTTTTTCTACTGTCAGCTTAGAGGCTGAGCTTGTGGGGATCAAAGGCAGACTGGTGAGAATTTGGACTATTTTTCTGGAACCTTCCTTTCCTCAGCACCTACTCACGAGCCTCGAACAGACATCCTGCCTCCTACATCGTTTTTGCAACTAGTACATCAAGCTGGTAATGTCTTTAGCATATCTCCTGTAGCATATGACTCTTCTCCTTTATTGGGAGAAAGTCATTCAGTTAATTACCTGGTCTTTCGCCTTCGCCAGATATTACTGTGCATGCTTGGAGAGTTTCTGATCAATTGAAAGAGGGTGCTGCCATGCCTTGTTCTCTTCATTTATCGAATCAGCATGCTTTAGCTTTCCATCGCTTGAAGAACCTTTATTTAGATTCTCAGAGGTTAGATCCTCTTCTTCCTATTTGGGGTTCTAGGCCTGATGTCACTGTTTATCTTAACCTCAGTTTTCCCAAATTTGTTTGTCCCTTACAATGGTTTTGCATTTTTTATCTTCTTTTCAGCTGTTGTCTGAGACCTATCACAGATCTCCTGCTCAATTTTCAGAGGATGTTAGTCATTTATTGACTTCTACTTAGGTAAGGTTATTGGTTTCTACTCTCTTCTTGGGTCTCTTGGCTGGTTTGTTGCTGGGATCTTTTGGGGAGAGATATCTTGCTTGAGAGGAGTTTGACTTCCTTCTTCAGCCCTTAGAGATCTCAGAGAAGCTCCTTTTCTCAGTTGTTCAATTTTTGCAGATATTCCTAATTCCATTGAATCTTGGCCCACCTCCACTTTTCTCTTTTGACACTGGCCTCTTGCCTTTCTTGGTCTTCTACCAGGCAGTTTTCTGCAATTCTTTTAGGGTTTCCAGACCACCTGCATCTGCTCCATGTTTTATCAGAACACAAGGGGATTTTCTTTTATTAGCAGATATCCTCCACTCATGTCGAGTGCAGACAACTGCATTGGTGACTACCGTATGGGGTCTCGACTTAAAGGGTTTGTGTCAGTATGGGAGACCTTTGCCACAGATTAGTGGATCATTCAAGTTCTTACATGGAGTATTAGTCCTTCTCACATCTTCTCCTCTGATGTCTCTCATACCAGTTGTCTTTCCCCTCCCCAGTTGTCGAGCACAAGCCATCCAGGATTTTCTGCAAAAAGAGGTTGTAGAGTACATTGACTCCTCTCTTGAGGGTTTTATTCCTGTTTGTTTGTACTACCAAAGAAGACAGGTGATTGGTGATATGCCATCGACCTTTCTCTCAGTCATTTTCTTCAGCCTCCTCGGTTTATGATGGAGTCATTTCCTTTCCCTTTGGTGACACGTGGCACCAGGTCTATACATGACAAAGTTTGATGTTGCTGATGCCTATCTTCATATTCAGATTGCAGAGTCTTCATGTTGTTATCTCCATTTTGTGAATGAGATGGGTCTTTCACTTTTGCATCTGCCCAGTATGTCTCTTACTGGGAAGTCAAATCCTTTTCATATCCTCTTCACTCATTGAGCATTCACACTCACCATTATATTGACTATTGGCTTTTTCTCACTCATACCTACCATTTGGCAGAACTTCACACTCAAGATTTTTTATTTGAAGCTGTGAGAGCTAGGTTTCTAATCATAATGGAGAAGTCTATTCTTACTCCCACACAGTACCTTGTCCATTTAGGAGTGTTTTTTAATTCTCATTTCAGTTGAGCCCAACATTCTCCTCTATGCTTTCAGGCCATTCTTCTAATGCAGTCATCTCCTCCTCCACCAGCACATGTGGTTCTATCTCTTTTGGGGATGTAGGCATCCTTGGAATCACTTATTCCTTTGGGTCAGGTCCACATGTATTCCCTTCAGTGGTCGTTACAGGACCAATGGAACATTTGCATGGATGTACTGGATCGTCTGATGACCCTATTGGCTTCCAGCCTGCTCAATCTTGGCTTGTGGCTGGACAGGGACAACATGACATTAGTTTTTCTCATAGATGAAGAATCTTCTCTCTACATCAATCTCTTAGAGCTTCTAGCAGTTCAACGACCTATGTCTTGGGGTCTCACTTTGTTGTGAGGGAAAGTGGTAATGTTTCACTCAGACAATTCCTCTTAGGTCTCCTACATTTCCAGACAAAAGAGTACTCATTCCAGGTCTTATTGTTTTCAGAAATGTTCCAGATGTAATGAATTTAGTATGTGATCAGCTATCTCTTCCCAAGAGAGTTATTCCCATGGAATGGATGCTTCACCCACAAGTTTTTCATTGGATCTGCTGTCATCTTGAGACTCCTCAGATTGATGCTTTTGACCAACACTGAAATGTTCAGCTCTGTCTTTCTTGTCTCTTGTACCTCAGGCTTTGGGCATAGATGCTCTCAGCCAGGATTGGACAGGGATTAATCTTTACGCTTTTCCTCTAATTCATCTGTTATCCATGGTTCTTGCACTGATTTACTCCTCGTCCTTTCGAGTTCTTCTGGTGGTGCCACATTGGCCGGGTCATCCTTAGTTCCACTCCTTCAGTGTCTTCAGGAGTGTCAGCTTCTTCTGCTTCCTCTCTGGCCATCTCTCTTACATCAACTTCAGTTAAACATTTTTCATCTGGCAATCACCATTCTGCAGCTTCACTCCTGGATTTTATGCAGTCTGTTGCTTGACATCAGGAATTGACCTCTCAGGTAGCATCTTTGTTAATTTGTTCCATTCAGCATTTTTTATTGGACATTTAGCAAAGGAAATGGATATTTGTCATCAATGGTCTATCAAGCAAGGTTTTAATCCTTCTTGTCCTACTGTGCCTCATGTTTTTCAATTTCTGACAGTATTATTCGACAAAGTTTGGTGTCTTCATCCATTTCTCTGTGTAAGGCAGCTTTGTCGGCTACTGTTCATTTTTCTAGGAGATGTAAAGCTTTTGAGTGCTCAGTTTTGTCCCTCTGAAATCTTTTCAGATTATTTATCTTCAACATACTTCTGGTTTCCTAATTGGAATATCAGAGCAGTTCTCCATGCCTTATCTTATCCTCCCTTTGAACCTTTGGCATCATGTTCCCTATATCACCTTTCTCTTAAGACTCACTTTCTTCTGTTATTGGCTAGTGGCCATTGATGCTCAGTTGTGTTTGCAATTCATGTACTGTTGTATCCCAATTTGTCCTTTTTATCCAAACCTTCAGTGGCTGGAGTAGGGGATAAGACTTTTTCTCCTATTCATCTTCCCTCCATTTCTCATTTTTATGATCCGGATTGTCTTTTATGCCCAGTTTGGGCTCTCCGATGTGATGTTGCAAACACTGAAAGGTTTCGGGGCTTACATCACCATTTATTTCTCCATTGGGATCCTAAAATGTCACGTGACTTATCCCTGGTCACTTTGACAAGTTGGTTTGTATTGCTTAGTTTGTGCTTTCATCAGAGGAGTAGAGACTTCTTTGGGTCTCATCTCATCAAGTTTGCTTTATTTTGATTTTCCTGGTGACTCAGTAATGTTGCCTGCTGGAGAAGATTGAACAGGTTGGTATCTGGACCATGTCTAACACATTTATATCTCAATAATTCACATGATTTGGCAGTTGCCTCCTCAGAAGGTTTTTGGCTACCTCCTGTGTCAGTTCTCCATACCCGGACTAGATTACAAGAGAGGAAAATGACTTCATTTTTTTTCGTTTATTTCTATTGTTTTTCAGGGACCCTCTCATCATTTTCATTTGAATCCCACTCAGTGGCTGGTGTTGACTGATCAGGTATGCTTCTTTCCAAATCTGCACTAGCTACCAGGCAGATAAAAAATTTTCCTCATAGCAATGAGCTCTGTTGAGATGGGGTTTTCCATAAGACCACCTTGTATGCTTTCCAGTATATACAGTATACAGTATATACAGTACTGGACTGCCACTCATGAGAAAGCATAAGGGGATTTTGCCCATCTCTGTTGACCCCTAGATTGAATAAATCGATGTTAATTTGATCTTCAAAATAGGGAATGTGGTTCACCTATTGCACTATCTCTGGAGCATTGTTCCTCAGGGTTCCCCAACAAGAGTAATCCCCCCCTCTCCCCCCAATTTCTTCTAGTTTCCAGTTGCTGGAGTGGTGGACAGAGGTTTATTTCTCCTGAGTGATGCTTGAATTATTATTCTGCTCAAAGAGAAGAGAGCAAAGCTGGGTGCCCTCCTACCAATAACCTGGATGGTTTTCCCAGATGTATTGGGAGAACAGGACCAGCTTACGTGGGAGCCTCCTCATAATTCCAGTTCAGAGATGACTCTTCGCTATCTGGTTGAGTTGAGCATGGCCCTTCTTTTTGGTCATTATCATTATTTTGATGATCGTGGAAAAGGGATCTTGACTTTTCATAATACTGCACATGGAGCATCTGTTCCTGTGCCATTGGTTGGACTTAGTTTGTTTTACATCCTCCTTTTAATTCTGTGATTAGGAGCAATGATCTCTCTAATTTTTTCAATTCATGTGGAAAATGGATTTTTTATGTGCACCAGTATCAAGGCAATGTGTGGATATACGCTACCAGTTTTTTTTTTTTGTTATTGTTTTTAGACCATCAACCCTATTGGATTATTAGGCCACTTTGCAATGCTACCAGTTGGTTGTTTGGGCTTTAGGCCTATTGACTGCCAGGTTCATTGAGGCTATCAACATTATTGAGGATGTGCATGGCTTGAATAATGAAGTGCACGGCACTTGATTGTTTGTTGTGTGGCCGCGCAGCTTAGAGGGAGCACTCATCAGAGGGTGTTGTTTTGCCTCTCAGGCTAGGGAGTTAGTATTTCTGTTTCTAATCCCAGGCCAGGTGCTTCTTCAGATTGGGGACATGGTTTGTCTACTTTTGTGTTGGTTGCTTTCTCTTCATAATTCCAGTGGCTTGACATGCAACATTCTGTAACTGTCAGGTTGGGTTCTAATAATACCACATTACAAAACATGAACAACTAAAAAAGAGGTCATCATGCCCGAACCACTGTGCCTTGGGTCTAACTTTGGGTCCACAGCCCTATAATTCCAATGATGGATGTGGGACCTCATCTGCCTTGTTGGGGCCTGGATAAATCATGTGAGTTTGGTACAATATTTTATCAATTCATGTTCACTTCTTATGATGTTAGGGTTTTGCCTCTGGCTGGTCAGCCTTTACCACCCATGAATTAGATTTCATGTTGTCTAGGTGAAGAGCATAGAAGTACTGCGAACCCCACAAGTATGTTATTATTATATCTCATTTTTGCACACCTCTTTTCTACGCAAATGCCTTCTGTGTAGATCTTGCCCTCAACAGCCCCTTCACCTTGTCAATGTGGGATACTAGCTATAGTGTGAAAGGAGGTGTGTTTTGGATATTAACATTTTCCTATACACTCTACCACCATTTCTCCCCATGATATGGCTTGTGTTCACATGTGCTAATTTGGACTGTCTCAAAAAGTGAATAGGAAGTAATAATGGGGAGCTTGTATATGGATCAGGGATAGAGGGCGCATTGAGAATTACAAGATTTAACTTGCTTTGGGCAATATAATGGGTTATAAATGCTGGAGCAAGCAAGGTAAGATTCCTACCAATGCCAAGATGAGTAGAGACGGGAAACTTTTGTTGGGATAAAGCTATAGTGTGAGAGGAGGTGTCAGAATTTAAAAATCTGATCTTTGCCAATTGTCAAAATAAAAAGGCTTTTAGTTATATTTCTTAATGGTATAAGTATATACTATATTGTTGTTGGGCTTAGGATTCTTCTACAGTAGGTGTCTGTGACTTGTTAGCAATAAATTCCATGATGAATAAACAGCATGCACTTAACTTGTTTTCAAAATAATATATGTATTCAGAACAAGTTAACGTATGTACAATAAATTGTTTAACACTATAGATATTATGGACATATCATAAATACTATATATGTAGTCCCCTCTTCTTGTCAAATATCCACTTAGGCATATTTAGTTACTTTAGAAATTCAGTTGACAAGCTAAACTATCTTCTATATTTCTATCACACGATTATTCTCTGTAATTCACTTACATTTGTGGCACGAGTTACCATAATCATTTGGTCTTCTTTATTTTGAAGATCCTATGCTCCTTTTGTCAAAATGCACTCAGGCTGATTCAATTACTTTACAACCACCTTTATTATCCTTTATCACATTTGTAAAGACTATTCTGATCACTGATGTAAGATTAATAAGCTTATAATTACCTGGACAATTTTACAATGTCCCTTGAAAAGAATCCTCTGGCACCTGCCCCATAGTCAAAAACAAAAAATAGTAGCAAGTGGTTCACATATTCAATCCTTAACCTCATGAAAAACCATTGGGTAAATATTATCTGGCCCAAGATACCATTTTTTAACTTGTCAATTTTTTCTTAACAAGCTCAGAATTAATGTGATCATTGTGTTTGATCTTTTTCCATCTAGAATCTCTTCAAAAATGAGGAACATTGCTTAAATGTAGAATTCAATAACTCAGCCATCTCATAATCATTAGATATGAGCCTTTGTGTCTCATCCTTCAAAGGCCCTACTCCCATCTTAACATTTTACTTACCCTTAATGTATTTAAAGAAATTCTTACTGTTAATTTTAACATTTTTGGCAAAGCATTCCTTATATATAATTTTCAATTTTCTAATTTACTGTTTGACCAACTCTGTTGCTCTTTTATAATCCTCAAGTCTCTCATTATAGCAGTCAATCTAAACTTATTAAATGATTAATGCTTTACTTTAACTTTATGGGCCAATCATTTTTTTTATGCAGCTAACCCCATTTGTCTCTATAAGGAACATGTCTATTTTAAATATTTAAGATTTTATTTAAAAAATGTTTCCACATCATATCAGTAACTCCAATTAATTCAGTTGTTTAATTCACAGCAAGTAATTCTTGTTGCATCCCTTAAAAATTTGCTTTTTTGAAATTTGTAACCATAATTATATGCAGTAAAACATCAAACCTAATTGAACAATGATCACTTTCACCCAGATGTTCCCCAGTTTCACCTTATCAAATGTTAATAATTCTTAAAGACCATTGTTCACTAGGAGGTTCTCTGATCAAGTAGTGAAGAAAACCATCCTGAATGGTTTCTAAAAACCTGTCTTTCTCACGTATGACTTTTAACATTTTCCTGCATGGCCTCCATGATAGCTGAAATCCTAATGTTATTATAGAGTTTCTCATTAATATCACCAGCTTCTTTGGGTGATCTGAAACAAATTGCAACTGAAAGCCTCTTCCTATATATATTGTAATGGAAACTCAAAACATTTAGTCTCCTTGGTGTTATCTTTGATATCCTCAACTTCAACTGGATGTAACTCACATTTTAAATATCAAGCCACTCCTCTCTTTATTTCTAGTACTCTATCCATATTAAATAACCTTAAACCCTGTATTTCAAAGAAATTTCTTTTATCAAATTATTTACATTTAACTAAGCTTCAGTTTACTCCTACTATAATAAAATCCTCATTTCCAAGATTTCTCTAAGTTGATGTGTTTTATTTATTATACTTGCATAAAAATTAACAAATCAATCTATCCTTAAAAGTACCTCTGTACTTTGTTCTTACACTAAACATTTTTTCTAGACCTTATTTTATCATGACCATCACCACTCTCTAGTACTAGTTTAAAGCTGCCCTTGCAAACAAGCTTGCTCCTACCCTATTTAATGTAACAATCCATTCGAGAAAGCTCTCTTTTTACCACTGAACTTATCCCACAAATCCACTCTTACATATTAACCTAGGCTAGCATTCAACCTTAGTGACTTGCATATAATTTCATCTCTGCTATTAACCCATTGACTGTGGCTGCTCTAAATGCATGCAAAATTTTTGCAAGCTGTACACCATATACAGTACATTTGCAATCATATGCTGGAGGCAGACTGTACAATATATGGCAAATAAGCAGTCAATAGGTTAACTCTTGGCAGTATCTCTGACACAAGTTATAACCCTTTTCTTTCAATGCCTTTATCAACCTCTGTGCTTATCAATTAGCTCCTCTGACCTACCCTTTCCTAAGTCATTAGCCCATATGTGTAGAACAAATCCTGTATTACTGCTGGTACCCTGTACTATATCACTTGTTCTGTTAATTATTTCCTCCACCACTGATAGTATAACCTAATTCTTCTCTCCCTGTTTACACCACAAACTATCCTATCCACATGCCATACTCAAGAATCACCTCTAGCTATAACATCCTTTAGTTTTCATTCCCATCTGTCTCTGCTCCTTTAGTTTTCCTCATCTACAGATACTTAAGAATGAAATCCGGTACTTAATAGAACCTGCCAATTACAATTAAATCCACTTAAGAGTGATAGTAAAGAAGAATGTATAACAATGTCAACCAGTATGTTACTTTAGTTGATTAGTTGGATGTTCATTCAATCCTTGTTTACCTGTTTAGTGTTTTCTGCTACTGTTTTGCCATAGTACAAAATACTATTTTATGAACAATCATTATTTACCAGCATGTGAATGTAATGTAGTGTTTAAAAATTAAAACTTTAATATGAAAGTTTTTCTTAATTTAGCTTATTTGTTTTAATGAATATGATTCATTTATCAGCTGAAAATAGTTTTTATAAATTCAAGTTAGTGTGAATAAAAAGTTCATCTTTTTAATTTTTTATTTAATATTTTAACTTTTAATATACCCAGTGGTTTGTGGAAAATGTGGATATGAAAAATATGTTGATTTTTTTGCCTTCTTGTTGTGTTGTAGCTATGAAAGTAAAGGAAAACAGTTTGCTAAGAATAAACCAATACTTCCACCAGGGCTTCATCTTGAAGAAGTAGTCAAAGTACAGCAGGGTCAATCAGGGTCAATACCTGGATTAACAGAAATGCTACCACCAACTACTACTAAATCAACTAAAAAGAAAAAGAAGAAGAAACACCAACAACAATGTAATACAAGTGACCAAAACTTAGCAAAAGATGTGACCAATCTTCATATATCTGAAACTGGTTGGGATAAAAACAATGAAACTAGTGAGAACAAAGCATCTGGAGACCCTGTAAAGAGGATTAAAAACTTGAAAAAGAAATTACGAGATATCGAAAAACTTGAGCAAAAAATAGAGTCAGGAGAACTTCTTAAACCAGAAAAAGATCAGTTGGAAAAGATTTCTAGAAAAGGGGAGATTGAGGCTGAAATAGAGGATCTGGAACTAGATCTTGAACTACAAGATGACTGACTTGAACAATGGGTAATACTTTGCACAATAGTAAATAAAGATTTTGATTACAATACAAATCAAAATTGCTATAGAATTAATAACTATCAAACTTGTGTTTAAAGATACTAAATGTGTATTAAAAAACTTACTTAGATTTTGCTGGCTTACTTTGGGTTAATAGTAGTTTCAAAAACCGTCATCACATGATTGTTTACATCACTTATTTAATCTTGATTGCAGTTTTGATGTCATAGCTTTATTTTCTTTAAAAAACATCTATGCTAACACATCATGCATTAAAACACAACACAAAAGCATTCATTATTATTAACATTATCTGGGGCAGCTTAGCTCAGTGGATTTGTGTTTTGGATTTATAATTGGATGGTTGCGAGGTCGAGGCTGGCTCATGTCTTGCTTTCATGTCCTTGAGCAAGGCATTTTACTCCATTTATTCAAATCTACCAAGGCTAGGGATAAATCTGCAATGACTAGTATCTCATCCAGGGGGAATGGATACCCATTCTCATCTGCTTGTGCCACTTGAAACCAGAATTCAAAAGCACTGGCTCCATGTGCCTTGCGAAGGCACTGCAAGAATTTAATTTTATCTTACCTGGACTGCCAAACATCTTTAATGTTGGAAGTGCATTCTTGCATATAAAATTTCAAAATATAAGCATAAATAATAATTCTAACAATTTTTAACTCAAAATTTGTTTAAAGTTGAATTTTAAATCTTGTACCATTTATTTAGCATAATTTGCAAAAGAAAAATTAAAAATGTTTCAGCCTTCATTTCAGAACAAGACATTTCAATTTTTTAGAATTTTTCTTCTATCCCAAAGTCAGGTTTATATTTGATAAGAAACTATCATTCCTTGTGAACATAATTATCACATGTTGTTTCTCTTGTGATTTTCCTTCTCTTTAGTATTTTTTTTATTACTGAAGCTCTTCACTCTCACCCTTTTATGGTGTCACATTGTATGGTCTGAACAATCGCTTCAAAAATAACCACAGACAGTATTTTAAATACAATTGATAGAGCTGATTGTAAACTATGTATGACATTGTATAAAGTGGTGTAAGCAGTAATTTTGTACGTTTTTTTTTATGATTTGTAGCCAAAAAGTGGTGACTACTACTATTGGCAAAATAAAGTTTCAAAAGAAATATGTTAGTATCAATCAAGTTGAAAATGAGTATAAAGAGGAACTTTCTGATCAACAAGGTAGTAATTTTTTTTTTTTTTCAAAACAGTATCTGGCAACAACATTTTGGAAATTTTACATTCTTAAAAATGATAGAAAAAAGTCAAATAATAAGAATTTTTTGAACTGAAACTATATTACTATTTAGTAAGTATGTACTAAGTTCCATGCAGTTTGGTTAAGTATTTCCACTGTGAAAAGAAAAAAATTAAGGGATATTGGTGACACCATTCTGGTTTATAAATAGATAATTACAACCTTTTAACAAATGCTTTTGATCCGTTGTTCATCTTAAAAGTACAGGTAATGTCCAAGGTTAAGCTTAGATAGCAGCTATAATGCTACATTCAAGGTTGAAAAAATTAAGATAATGGTATTCTACATGCAACTTCTTTGGAAAATTTTATTTAAATGTGAAAACTAAATAATTTTTCACATTTAAATAAAATTTTCCAAAGTCTTGATACTGATATTTTGGGGCATTTTTGGTGACAGCTGGAACTGTGTGTTTGTTCCATTAGGCCCTAAATTCTTCACTTTTTTTTCTATTTTTCAAATTCTGCTGTGGCCTGTTCTTTTTTTTTTATCAACTGATGAGAGCATTTATGATGGATTCATTTAGAAACATCATTAGTCTATGGGTTGTTTACTGATCATTACATCTCTAATATATTGTAGAAAAGGTTTGAGATTTCCTTACTGCCAAACTTTAAAATTTGATCTAATATTGTTTTGTAGTCATTATCAGGGATATCATCTTACTCTTTTTATTTTTTTTTAGTGGACTTGAAGAATTTTGTATGTATACATGTATTTGGGTACCACACCTATGATACCATGCTAAAACTTCATCAAAGTATTGACTTCGACCATCTTGCTCTTCTTGTTCCAGTGAGATAATCCAAACTGTTGTTCAATTCAGGCAGATTTACTGGCTAGGGATCCTGTTGGGCTCTATCAGCTAGGGCCAGCTTATCTCCTTTGAAACTTATCTTTGGTTTTTATCATTTTTTCTTTGTTGTTGTTGTTGGTATTCCTTTCATTCTTTCCTGTTAATTATGTAATGAGGTAGTATGTCTTTATATTGTACCAAAGCACTTGGTACATGAAGACTGTTCTATCATAGGGTAAGAAGTGTTCTGTATCCTAGGTATGTAAAAAATTTGGAGGTAGGCCTCAGAATCTTACATGCATTTCAGATGATGGGTATTGCAATCAAGGGAGGTTTGGCTTTAGATTTAAGTCAGTGAGCTGTAGTCAGTTCCTCTTCACCCATTTATGTGCCTCAGTAGTTTACTGGACAATAGTTTTCTTTTAGGTTATAAAAAAATTAATGTAAAGCTCTGTTTGGTAACATTTTAACAATCAGCATATCTGTGCTAATCAGCTATTCCTGGTATGAATTTAATTTTTTGTATTTCAGTAAATTATAATTACATGAAGCTTACTTAGTTATGTTGATTCTCTGTTGAGCATATGAATTAAATTATCACCTAAGTAATGAGATGCACCTTGTGATATATTTTTCTTCTATGATAGATAATTAAAATTCATCACATAATTTTTCTGTCCTTCAATTTTACATATGAAAAAATAGTCTTATATAAAATTTTTGCTCTAAAGAGTGACAGTTTTAAATGCAACTCAGTTAACCTTTTGACTGCGGCTGCTTTAAACATTCGCAGAATTTTTATGAGCCATACACTGTATACAGCACACTCACATTCTACTGCCAGAGGGGGACCATATCCTATATGGTAGATCAGCAGTCAATGGGTTAAAATGATATAGATCATTTACTTTTATGAAGTAGTTAATAGTTAAAATTATTGATTTTAATGTTAAATTTTGTCTTGAAGTTGTACATGAATTTTAGTTAAGCTTTGAAAATATGTATGTTTACATAAGCTGAAACAAATGCCTTTTTTTCTTCTTTCAGAGACCTGAAAGGCAGACAGAAACAGGCATAAATTCATGATTTTCAAAAAGTTTAAAAAAAAAGTAATACCTCATTTCCCTGTTTTTTTTGTTACTAAAGTAATTGAAGTGAACCATTTTTTGTAAACGGTCTGTAAACATTAGTATATTACTTGTAAAATATGTTGTACTTAATATTTTACCAGTGTTTTTGTTTACAACTGAAATGATTTTGAAACTATTTACTTGACAAAATTGTACAAAAATTAAAGTTTTGGAAGCATTTGAGTTCAATGGAAGGTGTGTTTGCGTAAAATATAACTCATTCAAGCTAATTAAAAAGGGGGTTATCAGATGTCATCGTCTGAGATTGTTAGAAATATTGGTACCTGTTTAGATAATAGGGTGCATGTACATCACTAAAATATATATATATATATATATATATATATACATACTTGTCATAAATTTTATTCCTCCAGAGGGCCTTTATAAAATTACTTTTTGATCATAATTCAACATAATTTACAAACAGTATATTTACAAGGCACTGTAAATATTATTGCCAAAGTAATTTATCAGTATTGTAAGTTTTAATGTAAAATTACTTTTTTTCAAAAGTTTCTCTTTTCTTTTGCTACATCCAATAGGGACCAGCACCAAAGCTATTTATTGAACAATCACATGACCTTATAACATCATTAAACATCAATCTCAGACAAACTAAAGCTTGAGTGGCATTGAAAGCATAGATACCAGACATAGGATTGGCAATTGTAGTTCATTTCATTCTGCACTAAAATTTTGTGAAAGATTAAAATGTTAACAAAGATAATTATTTATTTTATTCAAAACTGAAATATAAAGATAAGTGCTTCTGTTTTTCAAGAGACGGTTAGCACAAAGCATTGTTGCTGAGGAATTTGAACAGCAATAGTAGATATGCAAACAAGAGTCAAAAAGGAATAATTTTCATTCCCTTCTCTAAACCTACAGTGTAAAATGAAAAATATTTTAGGTCGATTAGAGCTAGTTGATGATAGTTTGTCAGAAAAGATTGTTTTAAATACCAAAAAAAATGTTCTGAGATCTTTGGATTTGGAGCTTAAAAGGCAGACTCGGAGATTGATACCATAGAATTATATCACAAGTAACATTCCAAAAACATTTAAATTTTCTTTAGGTTTTTGATAAGATTTCAACCTATGGAAGCAGGTTGTTGTCAGGTTACCTTACAAACTGAAAAACTATTATATTACTGAATTACCCAGTATAATTCTCACTTAAAGTTAAGTTAAATTACATCTAACAAGGCTGGCTAAACAAAGCTGAGAGTGAGTAGCAGAAACCTTAAAATGTCTATCACTGTAGTACTAGTACGTGTATATAACTAGTCAGTAGTTGTCACTATTTGTATTCTAATGTTTTGGTAAAAATTTTGCCTTTGGTATATCATCCTTTCTCAAGTTGGTTTGCACAAACTTTGAAGTTGATGCCATTTGCCACTATTACCTCATTGTTCACTAATGTCATTTGTGCTGGTCCCTATTCATGCAACAAGTGTATTATTGTTGCAGTTTAAATGCTGAAAACTGTTGAAGCATTGGAAACCAATAGGCCTAAAATGTGTGATAAAGAAATCACAAACTTCAGATTTTTTTTTTATTTTCTGTGTTTAAATTGTATCTTCTAAAGTATGATACTGAATTTATATGAATAGTGTTTTAGAGAATCTTTGTCTCTCGTCATCTGGCCCAATTTACAAACTGTGGTAATGAATGAAAGGCATCTTGAGCTATGATTTGTAGAAGACAAAATATAGATCTGAAATGCTATTTTTACATGTCTGTAATTTTGAATCAGAAATGGACAAATTAACGACTAATGTGGAAAAAATTTTGCAGTTTATATGATGTTTTTATCCCAAAATTTAATGTGTTATTGTGATGTGAAGTAATAATCTAGGGTTTAAATGTTACTTTGATAAAATGAATTATTCTTTTTTTTAATTAAATCTGAAAGACAAAGAAAATATTTTATTGCCTTTTCAAATGCCATAAGGAAGGAATTATTCAACAGACCCTTGTTGGAGAGAAATAAAATAATTGAAGAAAACTTCTCTCACAAAATTGATCCTGTATGTTTTATATTTAAAAAAGTGGTTTACTTTTGTTTAAAAAAGACTTGTGTGAAATGATTGAGTTTACTAATGGCAGTTTTATTTAGTCTTCATACTTTTTTTTTTATTGTTGGTGTAACTTAAAATTGTATTCTTACTCTATCAATGTTTAGGATTAATGTTTTTTAAACACATGTACATGTAATGTGTATGTACCATTACATTTTTTGTAGTAAAGAAAAACTGTTTGTACTGGCACCCAATTCATTATTTTTCATTTTCATACATAAAGTTTTGCATAATGTATCCTGTGAGCATTCAAAGTTATGCTTTTGCTGACCCATATTTCATAAAATTAGTGGAAATATTAGATTTTTAAGTAACTTGCTGTGTGTGTGTGTGTAACCAGTTAGTAAATAGTGAATTGTTTATGCTTTGAAGTGTTTTTTCTTTCTTTCTAGAGGTGTGTACAGATACAAGAGGGTATTAGCAATTGTGTATTTATCATTGCATCTCCTGTACATGTTTGTACTAAATGTGGAAGTACCCACATGTGAGGTAGTTCTTTATGCTTATTGTGAATTTGTAATTTTTTGTGTGTGTGTGTGTGTGTCATCAGTCACTAAAGCCTTCAAAAGATAAAAGGTTTTACAAGAAGTCTTCCATTGGTAGTGATTTGATTTTTCTAAACGTGTGTGTGTTTCATAAAAGTTTAAAATATATGTAATATTAACCTATCACAAATAATAAAAAGTGGAGGAATTTGAACTAGGTATCACTCCACAAGTCAGTGTAATAAATATATAAGAAAACAAATTAATTATAATGAATTTTCAAGATCCATATTTTCAACTGATCAAAATATTATTAGGATACAGTTATTAACAATGTATTGCTTGGAAGATTAAGTATTGACAAACTCAATGTTTCTTTTAAGATAAATTGAGAAATTGGATATATCTAAAGGTTTTAACTACATCAAAAATAAATTTGTTTGATTCTAACACCAGTTTTTTAATGGCAATACACAGATGCTACCTACTCTTGAATGTAACTCAAACTCTCAGGTACTTAAAAAATGTTTTTAGAACTTCTAAAGGTAGTGAATCTAATTCATAACTGATAATAAAAAAAAGTCATCGCACATGTTTGGGCTTTATATTATGGGTGAATGTAATAAAATAATAATAATAATTTTGTTTCTTGTTCTAAAATTTTCTGTCTACATTTTTGCAATTTTTCAAAACTAATGTGGTAAATTAGAAAGAAAAAGATTTCTTTAACTAGCTATTGGAAAAGAATCTACCATATCTGGCTTTTTTGAATGAATTAAACTCATGATTTATTATTCTTTTACTGCTTGAGGTATTTTTTTTACTAACATCCTTTAAAATATTTGGTGCATCTACAAGTTATATGTCAGCAAGCTGGTTTACTTGATTACTGTTCAAGCTTCTCTGCTCATGTAAATAAACATGAGCACATATCTGAAAGTTATGGTTCAGTTGTTGTTTTTTATAAGAATGTTTAATGCTACACAGACAAATACAATAATGTCATCTAGATTACATACATCTGTTTTAATGCTACTCTGCTTGGCCACTTTATTAGGACCTCCAATCAGTGTGGTATAGACCACAAAATATGCTAAAAGGTGTTTGATTTTAGTCCATTCTCTTAAGCTGTAGCTTGATCATAGAGGTCAACAGAAGCTTGTATTGATGAATATATTTATGTACATCACAAGTGTTGAGTCAGATTAAGATCTGGGGATTCTACTGGTCGATACTGGAACTACACTGCAGGATTATATGGCTTGTTTTTTTTCTCTGTACTATATTAACCTTTACTGTCATGGTGAAACACAAATCATCAAATACGTGTTTAAAGCCATTCATTGTTCACAATTTGCACTCTGAAACCATGCTTCTTTGTTTGCATCTGATGTAAGCAGTTTGAATTGGTTGTTAGGTTTCACATCACAGTTGTAATGGTTCCCTGACATAAGAATGTGAGTACCTCCAAAACCAGTAGTATTGTCCTAAATGCCCTTAATGTTGATATACATAACTATTAAACATATACCCCTTTTGAATGTGGAAAAAATGAAGCTATCAGGTACTTTTGGGTCTACTTTGAGTTTTAGTTGCATTGCAGATTAATATCATCAGTGGCAAGACTTTTAATTTTATTATGCCAGGGCACTGTATAATATCCTTTACATAGTATGACTGCAGATAGTTGAATTCTAATTATAAGAACTGGCTGTTATATACACCAAAGTTGTATGATGGAAGAAAAAAAAATGAAATTGCAAGAAAAAACTGTTTTTCCATTTTTTCTATAAATAATTTCAAAGATTAAGATTTTATAGTAAAAACTGCTGATAAAGTACTAAAATATTAATGTCACAAACACCTCACTTTGCCTAATACGAGATGCTAAATTTTGCTGGAATACAACAAATGATACATGAATCTGTTCCTTTCTAATCTGTGCTTGTTAAAACTTGGGCTTTCATCCTTCATATTGTGGCTGTTGCAACTTATGCCACATGTGTTTGTCAGTTTTTATTACAGTATGTGTATATTTTATAAAAAAAATTGTGTGTGTTCAAAGGGTGAGAACCACTAGTAAGGAAAGTGTGTAAATTATATAGTAAAATAGTACTGTCACAAATAACGAGAAGTTGAAACTACCCCTTCTATAGGTGTTGTGGAAGATTGCAGCATTGGTATTGAATAGGACAAAAGTAACAATGGCAAAAGTGTCAAACCATCATTCAAATAAAACAGAACTTTAATAACATCTACTGTGAAATGTAGACTTTAGCTATTATATTGTTAACATCTGATTAAAATTCAAAGCATGGTAAAGAAAAAAGTAACAGGAAGCTAAAAATTAAACTAGATAGGATTTGAATGTAATGGCCAAGATGTTACTATGTTTTATGCATCAGGAGAGAATGAAATAAGTGATTCTGGTGTGATTGAAAAACAACTTAAAAATGAATAGATGTTACTAATATGAACAAGAGGTGTTATGCTGTAACATCTGGTGTTGGCCTTCTGTAAATGTTGAACTTCATATGGGCACAATATGAAAAAGTTGATCCGTCAGGTTTAACTTGGAAACCTCCCTATAATTGTAAGATTTCACCAAAATATTTAATCAGCATAAAAACTTAATGTAAGATTTTTGATTTTTACTTTGGTAAGAATGCTTGCCATGTGCACCTCTTGTGTATTAAGTGCAAATTTATGTGGATGAATTTTCTTCAGAATGGACAACATTTTGTGTTTTGATTAATACACTTACAGCTGCATTTCTTTTAACCATGAACTTGATGCCCTAATTTTAAGGACTGAATTCTACCTACTGATGAAGGAAATGGTTGCTTGGAACAGCATGACATGTGTTGCACAGTTCAAGACCATCCAATTGTCTTTTCCTTTGATCTGTCATCAATAGTTTTTTCTACCCTTGATAGACTTCAGCCAGAATGTCCTTAACAGCCAGTTTTGTTATATATAGATATATAAAAAGGTCCTGCTGGGTGGTCAACTTTGATAGTCGAGAGATTTTACAGGATAACCATGATATGGCTGCATCCCAAGCAAATGTCTTGCACATTATGAGGCAAGTATCTTGCATATGCAACTAAATGTTGTATAAATGTGTGTGGTATCTTAAATAAAGTTTACTTTAAGAATTTTTTTGAATCATCCTTAATAAAATAATCTTACAAAAAAAAAATGTTATAAAAACTGCTATTAATATTGCAATTAAATTCCACTAACTACTGCTTCGTGTTTCCTATGTGTTTTACACAGAAAATGTGTTTAGTGTAAAAAAAAGTCTAAAAGATTAAAGCCACTGCAAAATCTAATATGCTGTAATTTACATCCTAGAGATAACATTACACAGCACAGCTAAAATAATACATAATTTAGAGAATAGAACAAGCTATAATGGATGTTTGATTTAATTTCAGATACACACCTATCAAATATCCAAAGATAATTGGACACCCAGTAAATCATAAATTGTTTGAGTTGTTTGTTACTTGGAAATTTACCAAAAAATTAACAGTTATGAACTTAATGATTACTCCCTGGTACTAAAAAAAATGTCCCAGAGTGCAATACCCTTATTTGGAAATATTTTGAAAAATTGGTAACTTGGAGTTTTAACAAAAAGAGACATTCAAAATTAAAATTTTAGCATGTTAATGTAATAACTACCTATTTGTATATATTATCTACCTAAGAATAGTTTATGAAAATTGACTGTGCTTCAATTTACAAGAACAAGAACTTCAAGTCAGAGTTATGAATTTTTGTTGGAGCTTTGAATTTCTAAGCAAATGATTGTTCATTGAGTATATAATTATTCAACATGAATGAAAATCAGTCTTGTGCCATAATGGATGTTGCCCAATATTATAAAAATTTTGACAACTTCTTTTATTTGTACAGCTTACATTTACATGACAATTGAAAACTGCATCTGGATATTTTAAACATGAGTGGTTAATAAACAATTGGTATTCAATTTTTAGACTTTCTGAGCTACACGAAACAAATTTTTATAAAAGGCAGTAAAAAAATCAAAACAACTAGAAATTCCAAGAACAAGTCATTTCCTTTACAATTTAAAATTTTGGGAAATAAGATGTCTCTTACACTTATTTAAAACAATTTTACACCAGATATTTTTTGTAATCATACTATGCATTTGATTGCTACAAATACAAAAGTGCAGATCTACATTATAGCTAGTGTTAAATGTTCAAACATGTAGTGGCTGATGGCATCAACTGCTGTGATAAAAGGCTTGACAGAATATTGATTTTTTTTTGTTCTCACTTTACCTGTACATAAGTAATTTCCTAAATGTTTGTAATACTGAGTTTTTACTGTGCATTTGTAAGGTTTTATTGTCATTGTGATCTGTATAAACTTAGATAAGTGTGTTTGTTTTTTTAATCACAATTAATATGTTGATATTAATAGTTCTAATAATGATAATGCAGTTGGCTTTCTTCGTAGCTCCACAACTTTTTACTGCAAAACATTCAAATCAAAATACTAATTCATAAAATTCATGTAACTGGTATTAACATTACTATTTGAAGAAAAATTAGTCATTGTAAGTCTTGGAATTTTAAAAGGATTTAAGAGAATATTCAAACTAAGCATAAAGAATATATTGTTGTTCTTAAGTACAATTACAGAGGATTGAGTACACTATTAAAATGGTTTTGAATACTTAAATTAGCAAGTCAGAACAATCCCCACCCAATATAAAGTTGATGTGGAACTATATTTATCAGAAATATATCTTAACATTATTTTACATTTCAAAGGTAGTGTTAAAATTTATTGAATTTGGGAAAGGTAACAGCTCCTTCCAATGCATAAATATTCATACATTTAGGTCGTAAAGACGTGATCAAATTCATTGGACTTAATGGCATTGGAAAACAAAGGAAAATAGATCAATACACCAATGTCATTGGCAAATGCCATCCACTTGCCCCAGGCAGCAGTACACAATGAAATTAACCCTATGAACACAAGTGGGAGTCAAAATGCACAGTCACAATTTTTGTAGTGTGCCATTCACCCTGATACGTATTTAACATCAGTTATCAATTTTACCATACACACAGCTGACTTAGCAACAGTTTATGGTAGAGGAGAGTAAGTACAATATACACTATATGGGGCTACTGAAAAAAACTAGTTATACATTTTGAAGGTCCTAGAGGTCATGCAAATTATATGATGGGAAAAATATGTTTATTTTTCCACCTCAGCTTTTCAGATTGAGGTTGTTAATTCACAGACTTATTTTATGCACAAATACGTTTGTAAATTATTTGATTTTTTGTGTAAAACACTTATACATTTTACTAAAAGCTACCCACATTTTATGTAGATACAGATAGTAAATTCAGAATTATAGTTAATATTCCTTCTCGAATACAAAATCAGTCTATTGGATTAAGTCCGTGCACATTTGGTTAAGAAGGTTCTTTAGAAAAGTGACAAGTCATGCGTTTCCAAAACATATCCATTTAAATACTACATATCTCATGCAACTAGCTAAAAAATGAAACGGGTGTTCACGCTATTCCACAAGTTATGCTGGACTTGGCTACTATCAATTTTTCTGTAGTTGGAATGTTAAAACAGGCCATGAGAAACAGCTATTCTCATAAATTAGACAGATTATGAAAAGCTAGCAAGGAAGAAGGTATGCTTTGGACATGGCAGCCAAATATGGAACTTTTCTGCAGAGTTATTGTCGAAATGTATAGTAGTTAAATGGAGCGTGATGAATGAATATGATAATACAGACTTTAATGATGTGGTTCAAGGCTCTCCAAATCATTTTAATAACATATTAGACATGATCTGCAAAACATTTTTGGTAGTTTTCGTGCCCACCATTTAAGCTGCACTTTCTTGCAGGCATTATGTTAGATCTATAAATCCTGGTCTGTTTGAAAAAAAAATTGTGGTCAGACAAACAAACTCGCATAGACATAGCTTTACTTAATAAAACTACACATACAATAAACAAACAAAGTATGAAGCAGTTTTTACAATTTGTAACACAAAAAATTAAAATCTGTACTAAAGAAAAACGTAGCTAAAAGTTGTTTATAGCAGTCTATGAAATAAACCAAAGCTAAATTATTGCAAAGTTGTAATGAAGACAAGTGTAGCTGATTATGCAGAATTGTCCAAGTGTTAACAGTGATAAGAATATGGTTTTGAACAACCTGTACACATAATTTAGACCAAAATAAGTCAAGAAAACCCATAGCAACTTTATTTAGTGGAATGCTCATTTTTGTTAAGGAAATTACGTGCAGGTTAAGTGTTGTTTGTGTGAAATACTTTGCAAATAAAAAACCTAAAGTTGAAATCAAAGTCAGTAGTCATGTAATGATAACATTGTATTATTGTGTAGCATACTTGTTGCATTAAAAAGTCTGACTGAGCAAAAAACAGGTGGGGTAATTCTTAATGGAAAAGCAATATGTAATCTGGACTCCTTGGACAAAGGTCCATCTAATGATATTTATTGCATTTGATCAAGAAATTTGCAAGAAAAGTTCCAGGAAGACAGATGAGAGTATATTATTTATATAGATTTGACTTCTATTCTACAGTTATATTTGAAACAGTATCATACTGTCTATCTCATATGAAAAGGTAGAGAAGTAGTTCAAGAGTTGAATATTTACCTTGCTACGTGTGGAATGGCTTTTATATTTATTACACACTTTATGCTTACAATAGCTGGCCTCATAGAAGTTATTTCTATTTTGCTTAATCATTGAATGAGTAACAGAAAGAAATCAGTAATTTTGAATTTTGACATGTAGCATTTTATTAAAAATAAACGTTTTGCACTTTCATTTAAGTTAGTTGAAAAATAACTTTCCTTTCTGTTACTCTAAAATATACAAAAAAATTATGTACTTATGGAAAATTCTAGAAGTATATGACCTTTCATATAATACATAATACTAAAATGCCCACATTTATTTTCCCATGTTTTGTAACTGTTTTAAATAGTTAAAGTGGGCATAGTATTTTGGCTTCATAATTTCACTCTGATGTTATGACAGATCATTTATGTAAACCTTTTAATTTAACTATAAGTGACAGCTTAGTTGTATTTTGGGACTTGCATTGCAAGTGTTTACCATTTTTATATGATCCAAACGTGTATTTTTCAGTCTGTCAAAAAAAAATATACCACGAAAAGTACTAACAGTAAACAAATTACAGAAACTTCATGCAAGAGTAATTTTTTATTCAACGAATTAACAGAAACTGATCAAACTAACAAGCTGGTCAGTTTCTTGTATCCTTTGAAAAATGCCTTTATTCATATAACAACATTTTGATCAGAAAGCATTTTGTATATTGAATAACTGATATATTGTGCACAAGTTACAAATAATTGGTAATACAACATTTTTATATCCCTGTTGCTTTCAGCCACAATGGAATTTTCTCAGTTGTAGTTTTGTTGTATTAGATTTACACCCATGAAACAACTTTAGAATCTTCCCAAATGTATTCACCTTTTGGGGACTTAATATTAGGTGGCAGTAAAGCTGCATATACAATAGGTTCAGCACCTGCAAAATAAGGTATTTTATACACTTCACATATATATATATATTATAGAACAAAGAATAACTTATGGTTTGTTTTTATCACTTTAGAATTTTCAAATTAATTTTTCCATCTAATGTTAGTTGTTTTACACAAAATAGTACTAGACTTGTACATGGATATTTGTTTTCTATGCACCATAATGTTATTTTCATAAATTGTTTAGATTTGTTGATTTTCTTGTCGTAGTTAAATTTACTACCATTAAAACAAAATACATTATAACAGCAAACTTATTTCTGAAAAAAACATTTAAATAATTTTAAATTAGCAATAAAGCAATGCATGTTTTATGTCTTTAGATTTGATTAATTGGGAATAAAAGGTAGATGTATGTTTTGGAACACAAAATCAAAGCTTATTATTTTTAACTAAAGGAAAAATTATGATGAAATGTACCAAAAAAATTTACTTAAATATTAGGGAAAAAAGTAATTTATAATGAAGTGTTAGAAAAATACCAAATTATGATGGCTTCAATTTTTTAAAAATTGATGCAAAATGTTATTTTGCAAATTACTAAAAAACATTTTCCTCAAACTTCGTGAGAGAAACCCTAACATCTTTGGAGATCTGACCATATTAAGAATAAATTCATTCAGAAAACCAACCTTTATGGTAAAAATTCATAGTTTATCCAGGAAAAAAATGGTATAACTACACCACCTTGATCAGTGGTGTGTAAATGACTTTCATTTTTTTAACCTTTGGAGTAGTTAAATACTAATTTTAAAATTTTATTAAAAATAACAAAAGGGAGAACAAAACTGATTACCTTCTTCAATTGTACGAACTCCTTTTCCACTTGTCATGTCTGTATTTACGTATCCAGGATGTACCTAAAGCAAGATTCGTAACTCACTATTGTATAACAAGATCCTTTACTTTGTTAAAGTTGATTTTTAAATCTTGTAAGCTTATACACTATCATCAATAACTTCTGATTAAAACAAACTAATTACACAGTTCAATCTAAAAATTTACACAGTAAATAATGTAGCTAACTTAATATATATCAATCTGAATAGAAGTAGGCTGTTATCGATATATATATAAAACATTAAAAATTCAAATTAGCTTCATTTATATAAATGTATAATATTAATTCTGAGATTTACTAATAGTTAATTTTGATCAAGTACTCTTAGTCTTATCTGAACTTAAATACGATGTTCGCAGTACAGTAAAACAAAAACTAAATTACATTAATTTAGTGGTGTGACCATAAAGCATAAGAAGACAAGAAACAGACTACTTGAAACTAGATATAGCTTCAAAACTTTGAAGTTTGACACAATACTAAATGTTTGAACAAGTGGCATGGGACTAAGCGAAAAACAACTGTGAAAATGCAGTACTGGTGCAACATTTCCCAGTACACAATAATACTTAAAAATCTGAGATGTGTTAATAGAACTCTGAAACTCTGGCCAACAACAATTACAAATCATAGCAGCCACAAAAACAATTATATGTTTTACTGAGCAGTTTAACTTGCACTTACTTAACTGTAGAATTGTCTACTTTAATGATTAAGACTTTTCTTCCATTACATATTCTTAAAGTATACATACATTCATCACTTGAAATTTTAAAAGTAATTTGAGAAGTTATTAAAAAAAAAACTTTATGAATGAACTCTATGTGCACTGGGTTAGTTGATTGGACTGTGCCCCTATTGAATAATTACTACATGTATCTTCACATGCCCAGGTAATGCTAGACTCCAGAGGTGGCAGAGTAGGAGCATTAGGTTACTCCATGTCAGTGACATGAATTTGTGAATTCATATCTGAAAATGTCTCAGGATTTTTTTATTGTAAAATAAACAAAATAGATAAGCTCAAGACTCAAGAAAACATGTCTGAAAAAAAAAAGGAATTGTTCAAATTGTCCACGAAAAAAACAACAAAAAAAACTGTCATCTTAAC
>NW_013671421.1:16575-20454 GCF_000517525.1 Limulus polyphemus | reverse complement strand
AGTCTGAGTTAAAGGTAATTTTCATGTCAAAAATAATAATACCTTTTTTCCCTATAATAACTAAAGATTATAATAGAAAATTAGAATTAAGAGCTGTGTCTAGGTACTGTAACAAGCAATAAGTCACCCAGTGAGAGTGCAGAGTTTAGGGTAAATAGTTTTACTTTATATCATGTGATATCTATGCATGTTCTCGTAGTTCCTTGTGGAGTAAAAAAAAATGAAATTTTTTATTTTATTTTTCCTTGTATAACCCAACAAGTTTTTAATTTCAGTTACTTTTGTTTTTAATTATGCACAAAGCTACACCAGGGCTATCTGTGCTCTGCCCACCACGGATATCGAAACCCGGTTTCTAGCGTTGTAAGTCCGCAGACATACCGCTGTGCCACTGGGGGGCGTTACTTTTGTTCCAAAAATATATGCCAATAAATGAAAGATGTACATAAAAACAAGAAATTTACAAGTTACCATTGCTTATAGGCTATTTGGACTTGGGAACATATTTTGCTATTTTTTCACACTATATTAGTTGTCCAGAAATTAATTCATATAGCTTTTAAATATACATTTTGAAACACAAACAATAATTCAATCATAAAGTAGAATGCCCCAAAACTACTATAATTTATCTGGCTTTATAACTAACCTATAAAATTTCTCATTACTTAATGGAGCAGACTTCAGTCTATACCCATAAAATGTGCTTGGGAATTAGCACCGTTTACCAAAATATATTACAAAGTTGTCATAATCACAGAATTCATAGGATGACTTTTCTATTGTTAAATCACTCACACCATTGACAAGTAGGTGTGAGTGATCAATTTATTGATATCTCAGAAAATTAAAAAAAAGATGGGAGGTTCTTATTTTAAATTCTAGCCTGTCAATATCTACAGTTGGTGTGTATAATTGTTGGATATTCTGAAACCCATACAAGAGATAGAAAGAAAATATAAAATGGAGAATTCAGAGCAAAGAAGAATCATGTGAAAAAAAGTGAAGATTGAGAATTTATTTAAATATCTCCTTATCAGATTAATCGTATAGTATTAAAATTTGATTTATAAGTTACATTTAACTGCCAAGTTGATTTACATTAATAAAGCTGTGTATGTAAATTTTAATTTTTTAACTCTTAAAAAGTTCATAACGTACACATTTTTACTCCACCTGTACACATAGGGTTAATGTCGCAAAGTGCAATATTACAGGATGAATTAATTATAATTTACGCAAGTCATAAATGAGACAGTTTAAAACTACCAACGTCCAAGTAGCATAATAGAATATCCAAAAGAACTTTCCACAGTTTTGAGATCTATTGTTACTACACATTTATCATACTTATTCCTGTTCATTTTTACTCATTAATGTATTATAAAGAATTACTGTACCAAACTAAATTTTGATATATGAATATTAACATATGTCAAAATTTAGCAAAATAGTTGTGGCATTTCACACAATTTGCATTTTTTTCTACTCACACAAAATTGAATATTTGGCCACTAAGATATGCTCTTTCTAAAATTGCTTTTAAAAATAGAAACCATCTTTAGCAATGCTTATAATGCAAGTACTCACCTCACCTTTAATGGTTACAGTTAGTCATCCATGTTTTTGTAGTTATTAACAGAATTCTCAACAAAACATTGAATTTGTAAACAAACTTTTACACCAATTCTATACACACCAATTCTATATAAGAACTCAAATAAAAACATATTCAAACATGCTAATTGCACATGCCTTTTCTTCAAAATATGAAAGTGTAACATTTTTAAATTAACATAAAATGACAAACTGTACTCTGAAAATTGGCTTTTACAAAATTTTAAAGCTATGGTGTTACATGCAAATTATGATTTAAACATTTTGCAGTAGTAAATGTCTTTTGTCAAATATTAACAACACGTACACACAGAAAATAACATGAATCCATAAGTGTTACTCTTACTAGGCCTTGTACCTATACGTATTTCTTTGTATTCACATACAATGGATGGAGAGATATTCCAAATTATATTATTCTGCTATTAGAACATGTCAAAATTCAACAAAATCTATAGAATTGTGGTAGTTCAAGCCACAGTTTAAAACTATCAAATTTATATTGGAAAACTTGTATATGACACTTCCTTGTAAACAGTCTTCACTATTTACACCTTAACGAACAAATATTTAACCAACTGTATGACCCTACCCTGGAAAAAGATATGTAGAGCTAACAATGAGAATAAATTGGCTCAGCTAATTACAAACTTGATAGACAGACATCCATTTTCAATTATATTACTGTTACATTCCAGTTTTGAGCTAATATGCAACATATTTCTTGTTGTCATGTTTTAAAGCCAATGTTATAACTTTAAACCTAATTATTAATTAGCTTCTAATAAATAATTAGACTTAAGTTATCAAATAGGCAAGTGGTTTCAACTGAGGACCAGGTCCAATACCAAAATTTCCTTAGCCATTTCACATAATATTAACATTTTAATTACTTTTACACTATGTAATGTGTAATGAACACTTACTCAATATAGCCAGTAAATTAAAAAAAAACTAACTATACATCATATACATCTGTTTAACAAAAAAAAAAAAAAAAAGTAAATACAAATATTGAACAAATGCGACAAGTCAGGAGACAAACTTTTTCTGAACATTTCAACAATATGAATTTTGTTGCAATTTTAGTTTTTTGGCTGAAGTGTGCAAGTTTTTCTTATAACTACTTAAATCATTTCTGTATTTTAAGGTATTTAAACCATAATATAGTTACTTTTTTATTTTTCATATATTTTACCTAATAATTGTAATGTGAAAATACTGCTTTGAAATATTAAAATTAGTCTTAATTAGGACTTACCGCATTCACCACAAGGTCTTCTCGAGAATCTTTATCAAACTCTCTCTGTTGCAAAAATGTTAGAGCAGAAACTCCAATCTTGGACATCATATAATTAGTATGAGCCCAGCCTTTCTCCCTTTTCAATCCTGCTTTGGCATCACTATCATAACAGTAAAACTATATAATAAGATGTATACTGATGAGGACAGTTATGTTACAACATTAGCTCTACATTAAAGATGATTTTCATAGCAAGTGCACATATATTCAAACAAGAATGACAAATTATCTGCAAAATTCACCAACAAATGGAATAAAATAAATGTTATCTATGACTCAAGTAGGCCAAAAATGCTGACATGCAAGGTAATATTGAGTTCTCATAGTAAGATACTGAAGTTAGTGCATGCTTTATTTTTTATATTTTTAAAAACAATTACTGGTAGGAATGATAAACATCAGCTCCTTTCTGTTAAGGCCATTTCAGAGCCAAATGTGGAATGAATAACTTTCTTATTTTATGTAAGTTGTAAACAAAAGGTTACCTCTTGTATGCTGTTAAAAATCCGTAGCAAGAAACGAAATTAGTTTCATACATCTCACAAAGCCATTAGTACATTTTATTCTAATACCTTGTACTATTCATATATAATAATAATAATAATAATAAAATAAAAAAAATTCATTGAAACCATTTAACTTGCAATTTTTTTGTTTGTGTCATCTTTAACTACTGGTAGGGTTGATCACGAGGTTCTGTACTTTTCAACATTATTACAGAACAGTTCTGGTAGTGTACTAATTCCTAGTGCACTAATATGTTTACAACATGATCACATATATTTGCTGTAGTGGTGTAGAATTAGTGTTCACTAAAATTCTGAATTTACTGTGTCAGATAATTTTATAAAGCATTTTTACTAAAGATCTTGGGCCCAGCATGGCCAGGTGGTTAGGGCACTCAACTCGCAATCTGAGGGTCGCGGGTTAGAATTCCCGTCACACCAAACATGCTTGCC
>NW_013671421.1:14550-15794 GCF_000517525.1 Limulus polyphemus | reverse complement strand
GTCATTGCAACTTCTGTAATGTTAGCCAGGCATGACTGGAAGGTCAATATAATAAAAATAATATACATATAAATGTATAATGTTATGAGATTTAAGCTATTTAGACTAAACATTTTTGTTTCATGTTATAATTTGTAGTCACTCTAGAACAAAAAAGCATAATTTGTATTTATTTCCTAAGATTTTATGGTGGTTATGAGGTCGGTAAAATTGATAGACCCCGTATAGTTAGGGTAGAGAAAATAACAGACAAAATATAAAGTTTTACTGAAAACAAACATCTGAAATGCATTTAGGAGATTGTAGAGATTACACAAATAATATTTGAGATTTTGGGGATGAAGGATAGTTTTTCATCATAACATGTAAATCACTTTGCACTCGGACTACTAACAAAACAGACTCAATATTTTCACAAACAAATTTTTAGTAAAGATACTTCATTAAAAATTCTGGTTTTTTGTATACAGAAGACTTGTAATCTTTACTAAAAAGCTACCAAATGTTATGAAGATACAAATATTGCATTAAACGTTATAGCATAAATACTTAATATGTGCAAAAGAAGGGTTAACTGCATGTTGAAACAGACAATTGCACACTATTTATTCATACGTCCAAAGAATAATGGACTTTTTAAATCTTAGTTTACTTAGTTTTATTATATTACAGCTGCACTTACATAGTCTCAGAGTATGCCAAAAGCCAGACAACATTGGGTAAACAAATAATCAAGTTACAAGTACACCACAGTTAAGATACAATCATGCCTTGCAAAGTTCATGTGAAATAATAGAATATCATGAAAATTATTTTATTTCTTCTTTTTTAATTCTATTCTTTAATATAACAAATTTCTTAGTTTTAACGTTTTAGTTACTTTTATAACAACAAACAAGTATATTATAAAACAAGAAATTTAGCACTTACATGGACTTTCTGTCATTGACTGCTGAAGCACTATAGGCCTACTTTTTTGTCAAGATGTTGGTGATCCAAAATATTATTGACTTTTATTTCACATAAGCAATTTAGAATACAACATATCTAACAGAAAAAACAATGTCCTAAAACTATTATAACTTAACTGGCTTTCTAACTAAGTTATAAATAAAATAAAAACTTCCATTAGCTGTCAAGCCTATCATTACAAAGGCAAACAATGCAATTGAGGTTAGATATTTTGATACCTGGTATCTTATAATAAATCTTGGAAAGTAGAATCTTCTCTCTCTATTGGTTAT
>NW_013671421.1:12146-14102 GCF_000517525.1 Limulus polyphemus | reverse complement strand
AAATAAGGTCCAAAGTAAATCAGTGTACTGCATGATTACAGAAACCTGTATACAATTTTTGTTTTATTTAATAATCATGTTGTTAAACTTTTACTGGACTTATTGAATGTAAGGGAATAGTATTTTTTTTTCTTCTTTCTCAGAAATATCACTATTGTCACAATTCTTAAATTTCAATACTACTTGCATACACAACTTCACTAGAGTGAAAATTTACCTTACAAATTCTTTCATTAGCCCACAAAGCTCTTCTTCAGTTAGGTTTGACACCAGAAATTTCTTCTGTAGTTCTTTATTGGGAATGTTGGAAAGCCTTCCTGCTGAGCTGGACACATTCACAACCCTGTATAAAAAGAAAAATGTAATTAATTAATAGCAGTAAACACAGACATGTGTTTCTTCTAATCACACAAACATTCTTCTTTAAATCGGTGTCATCAGTTAATCATTAGTGCAGTCATCATTTCAAATCCTTCTCAATTTCATAACTGGGAATTAATAGTATAGCCAATATACAGTATTCACAAGAAAATATGTAATGTCGAATGTGTCTAAACTGAAACAATTATGTTTTAAAACAGCAGTTGTTAATATACCATAAAAAACATGAAATAGGAGTTACCTAATATTTTATTCTTTGGGTGACAAATTTTTTTCCTTATATTTACATTTTGATACTTGAGCAATAAAATAAAACTATATGTTGTTTTGAAATAGAAAAGGAACCTTTCTAATAGAAGAGTAAATATTAAGCTTTATAAGAAGAAAAGAACAAAACACTCATGCAAGAAAAGTAACAGCTACTTCATAAAATGTTCAGGATTTAATCAATCATTCATAATTTCAATGTAACTTTCCCATTACCCATGATGAATCTGCCACTTTTGTATTTAATGTAGTGTATTCTTCTAGGTCTTCTGATGAACATGAAACTCAACATAAACATCTATGTAAGTCTGAACAAAGTATGCTACTGTTAATATTCATATTATCAGCAGACATTGAAATATCAATGCTTCTTGTCTAGCTTTTACACTCCTAGTAAAATATGACTGCCACAAAATACAAATATATAAAGTTAACAGTACATGCTTTCTTTTAACTATTAAAAGGTTTTTTCAATATTGTTGTTCCATACACGTCTTATTTTACAAACGATTGTATTGTATTGTTTTCTTCCTTAACACCAAATAATAACTGTTTTTTAATCTTCTTGAATATGGTATGGTGCTGGTTCATTCTTAAGTGTTAGATTTTTTCAAAACTTAAAATAACTTACAAGACAAAAAGCCACAGATTTCAATAACCTTTAAAAATACATCATACGGTACTATTATATGATCTTTACCTTGCATGTGGTCTTAATATTGGAAACAATGCCTTACAAACATTCAGTGTTCCAAAGAAGTTTGTATTTATACTATTTTCTGCTTGTTCTGCATCAGGTGTTGTAGATGCCATCTATAAAAATATAAAAAAACATATATATACAAATACACTTCTTTAATACAGAGAACCTTACATAAGACTTAATATTACAGAATATCTATGCACTCAACCAACAAAACTTTAATATCTGTAAAATTATAGACTGGAATAATGAACTTAACTTTTTAAAGCTAAAGCAAAGGATGTACTTTGGTGTACTTTGGTGACAGATATTCTTGTAGGCAGATTTTGTTGAAAAAGACCAATGTCTGTAGGTTTACTTTCTTCTTCTTAGAAATCTTCTCAAGAAGTTAATAAGCCGTTTCTAATAACGTTAAAACAGCTTATCGACTTCTTGAGAAGATTTCTAAGAAAGTAAACCTACAGACATCGGTCTTTTTCAACAAAATCTGCATATATATATATATATATACACACACACATATATGGCAGAGAGCGAGAGAGTTAAAAGCATAATATAACAATACAATAAAGGACTACAAGTTCTTTAATGGTCTATTAAATTTT
>NW_013671421.1:0-12073 GCF_000517525.1 Limulus polyphemus | reverse complement strand
AGAGAGTTAAAAGCATAATATAACAATACAATAAAGGACTACAAGTTCTTTAATGGTCTATTAAATATTTTCATATTGTCAAGGATGTTTTATACACTTTTAGCAATACTACAGCAGTTTATTCAGAACAGGAAAGCTTGCAAAACAATTCCAATATAAATAAAATTTTTGCTTTAATTTTTTTGCAATGCAGTTAATAATCTGATTTACTTCATTTCTTAAACTAATATTTATATGTACACATATTACGTTACAACATTATTTATCAGCATGTACCTTGTATGCAATTGCAGCATTATTGACAAGTATGTCCAAACCTCCATATTCTTTATGCAAAAAGTCTTTCAGTTGACTTATACTACTGGTATCATCAATATCAAGCTGATGATATACTGGGTTTAAGTTTAAAGCTTTAAGTTGTTCGACAGCATCCTTTCCACGAGCTTCATCTCTTGCTATAGATTATAAGATAAATCTCTAAATGTTAAGATATACATGTACAGATAAAATTTTACAGTAAAAAAAAAAAGATATCAGGATTGGAAAAAATCATGATAGGATGAAATAAATAGTGAATTATTTAGTAATTTTAAATAAAATTATTTTTCATGATCTTCCTAAATTAACTATAAAATAATGATATTCAAGAAGAAGTTGAAAATAAAATTAAAAGCAATGATTTTTATAAGATTAAATAATTATTAATACCATTTTGAGACAAATGTTTAAAAATGTTTCTTGGTATATTTTTGTGTTCACAATTTCTAGAGATGACAAACCGTAAAAGAAAACCCCTGATGTGTGTTTCAAAACAAAGTGGCTAAGAATCAAGTTTTCAGCTACCATCTTGTATTATAATATATATTTAATACAGAACCTCTTCTACTTTGTTCTACACATCGTTTACTTATAATACTAAACCAAACTATTCAATAAAAAACTGAATATTAAAATACCCAATTCATATCAATTTCACTTGATTTTTAAATCAACATGAAATATATTTGAGCACATTCAATACAATTTCTTTTAAAAATATACCAATAAATCAGTTCAACTGGTAGCAGTTTGTGGGCAAGAAAACAAGTTAATCAGAATCATTTGATATTATGTCAACAAGTTACCAATTATTTAAAAATAAAAATAATGAATTGAGCCCTTTATAAATAAAATTTGAAAAAAGAATTGACAAGCTAAAATAATTTTTATTTTATCTTCTGCTTTGTTTTTAGTACTCTTCAAACATAAGAAGATTGCAAAGAACTAATAATGTCGTATGTCTTAAGCTACTGGGTAAAATAAAGTTGGGTTATCGTAGAAAAAGTTTGGTGTGAAAATATCCTACTTCGGATTTATTAAAAAAAGGCACTTAAACAACGTGCAACTGCAATACAGATATTTTCATTGGTGCATAGTTTTTATGTGTATACCTGTGTCATTCATAATACAATTATCATTATACCTATGAAAAAAATTTGTGATACTTTATTTTCTAGCATAAGACTTACCAGCCAAAATGACATCTCCGTTAAATTTTTGACACAATTCTTTAACTACAGCATACCCAATTCCTTTGTTTCCACCTGTGACCTTTAATAAAAAATGTGAGTAATTGCCATAAAGATTAGAGTTCTAAGTAAGATAAAAGCATCAAAATTATACTAATTTATTATCAGATTATTACATTTAGGCTAAATGAAACAATAATCCAAGAAACTAGGTGTAGTATAATAATATTTTTAATCTTTAGTGATTGACCATTCAGCAGGGTATTTTATCATCTGTCAGCTATTATCTGTAAGGGATGTTAACTAAGACCTCTTTTAGTTTGCTGGTATTGTTTCTTGACTTTATGATATGTGGCAGCCCTCCAGGGATGTTTACATTATCAAAGGTTTTGATAATACCATAATGACTGACAAGCAAGCCATTCTGTGGACCAAAGTTTTAATAGCTTTGATCAAATCCTCACACTTGAATGTATACAAGCGATCAACTGACGAGACAAGGACTTCTATGTATAATGATATTAAAATCACATTTTAACATTTCATAACTAGTGCAGAAAATTTTCTTTATTCAGATATATTTGGGTAATTTTTCTCAATTTGTTTTGCAAAATTTATACTGAATGTACAAAGGTCCTAAATATACACAAATCATATTGCTTAAATAAAGGTTACCAACTACAGATATCCAACTGAAGTTTTATCTGTTTGACTGTCCATCAGGTGGTATAATCCCAGCTCAAAGATACTTGTACAAAGGTTCTAAATATACACAAATCATATTGCTTAAATAAAGGTTACCAACTACAGATATCCAACTGAAGTTTTATCTGTTTGACTGTCCATCAGGTGGTATAATCCCAGCTCAAGGATACTTGTACAAATTAGTATGAGTTTCGAGATTATTTACTTCCTCTTATATGCTGTTTGCATGTCACTAACATATGTAATCTAAAATTGTGGGATACTGCACTAGGATCTTGGTCTGACATGAAAGTGTGGAATTACATTTTTCTATCCTTTCCTTGTTCTGTGTGTGTTTTAAGATGCTTTCTTTCTGTGCTGGATTTTGAATTTTGCAAATATTGATATTAGTGTACTTTAATACCACACAAGAATTACTGAAGAAATGGAAATTATCCATATAGGCTTGCTGATTGTCTATATAGTTACAAGGAAATAGCCTGTGACATAATAATGTTAAGAACTGTGGTGCTCTGCATTCACATAACTAGTTTGTATGCATAGTGAATATATCTAAATTTAAGTAAATTAGAAACCAGAATTTGGTTAAAAAGAAACAAATTAAATCCACTGATGAAGTGAATGTAGTTGACTTATATAACAAAAGATAAAATGCAAAACTGTATACCATAAAAGCATAAGTTACAAGTATATTGTACTGGATCTATGGTATAATATACATTTTCAAATTCTTAAATGTAATAAGTGAAAAGTTTTTTTCTTGTTATACCATATACCTTGTGATATCAGAATAAACTGTGGCAATTAAAAACAGAGTTTATGTTGTGTCTGCTGTTTCCCGGTTCACAGACAACAGAATGTATAAAAATTATCTATAGCCCTCCTATTGTGGGTCATTATGCTGTTATTTCATACTAGTATGGGGTATTTAAGAAATATTTTAAAGGTTTTCCAACTATTACAAAGTAATATTTAATTCTTCAGAGACAGTGTAAAAAAGAAATGTGTAAAAATTATTGAATGTGTTGATTGCAAACACGATAATTACATTTCCATTGTAACTTACAAATAGATAACTAAACTATTTCAAAAGTTTATAACCAGTGTGTTGATAAACTATTAGTATTACTATTCACCCTCCTAGTTGTTACTTCTGACAATTCCTTATAACATTGACAATGACAAATTCACCACACAATGAAAAACATCATTTTTCTACTCTTTATAATTATGTGAAGGACTCATATTATGATGGAAAATATTTTTGAAACTAATTTTATTTTGAAATTAAATATTTCAGACCTTGAATACTGCCATTACCACATGGCAAGCTCAATAATAGGACTTTATAAAGATACACCATGATATAATTTAGCATACATCTTTTATTACTCCACATTTTGTTATTTTTTAGCGTGCACTGGAGATCATCAGACATTGTAAAAAATTACAAAAATTATTAATCATTAGATAACTGGAACAACTATCAAGGGATAGTTATATCATATCAGAATAAACTAAAACAAAAATGTCACTGGGATTATTGCAGTTTTAATGCTGAAAGCCAGTGAGATATTTGGAAACTAACTGATCAATTCTGATATTGAACAGAAAGCTTGTTGGGCAGTAACTTGTAGATCAGAAATGCTATTTTTTTAACACTACTGATTTTGAGCCGCATTGGACAAATTAAGAGAAAAGTAGAAAAAAGGATCTAGATTGAACTTGTTTATATCTAAAATCCTTAAAATCAGCTAATAAAATATGCCAATTAGAGAAGATGATTCAATAGAATTTGTGTTACACGTAAAAAATGAGCCGAAATTCTGAATTAATAGACTTTCATAAAGTGAAAACAACTCCCAAACAAAAGAAGTTATGCTGTGTTTGATCATGATTTTATTCAGCTTTAGGACTCATTTTGATTATTCAGTTTATCAACATTTGTTACAAGTCACATGTTAGCAGCTTTGGTAATAGAATTCGAATATATGTATAAAAAATTAAATTCAGAACATGCAGTCAACTGCTAATTACTTATTGACTATTACAAAAAGGAGGTTTACAAGAAAAACTGGCAATAATTACTAACAGAATAAATATGTAACAGTAAAATTAAACAGTATCCAAAAAATAATGAACAAACATAGCTTTATCAATCACATGAATTACCTTCATGTGTGTGTGTGTGTGTGTGTGACAGCCATAGTTTAATATCTTTTGTACCTCAATGGACTAAATCCTGACATTAATCATAATTGTAAATAAAAAAATTGAATTGTACTTATGTTTTGGCTCAAATTTATGTATTTACACAAAATACAATCTTCTGTACATCTCACATAACAGATTATTAGACAATATATTACTATACATCATGCATTTAAAAACAAGTAGCAAGTGTAGTTTGAACTCCAGTGGGTTTACAGTTACCAGATTTGGCTTTGATAAAGCACATACAATTAAACATCTTTGAAAATTCAGAGTTATATTTCATATTTATTTTTTCACACAAAACAATTAGATATACATAGTTGCACATTTGTATTTTTTATTACTTTTATATACAGGTACTTATTTTTAAAATGTTTTCTGTGAACAGAAGTACAGCAAGTGACTTACCACAGCTACTTTTCTTGCCATCGTAAGTTCTTTTTTTGTCCTGCAACATAAAGAAAAGTTCAATAGCTAATATACAATGCATATTTGTATAAACAAAAACTGTGTTTTCTTTTAAGTACAATTTTACATCAAATCTCCTACATGCCAAGAGACTAAGAACAGCATACTGTTATTGTGTCACTTCCATCAATTCTATGCATAAAAGTGCTTTGAATTTTAACATGAAGGAAACAAACTTATATAAACAAGCAAGTGGGTAGTATAATTCACCCAAATCAAAACCAAATATATCATTTTAGATATAGATTAAGGGATCTGAATGCAAATGAAAGTGTGAAAGAAAATTATTACTTACATGATTTATTACATATTATTACACTTTACTTCATTAGTCCTACCAAATACCACAATGGAAACTTCATTCAAAATGGTTACCACTTGTCACATACAAAATCTCCTACTGATCATATTTTATTTCTAGACTTTATCCTGGGACACATATTTGCGAGTATAGTCATCAGTAAGTACCAATAAAATAAACATTATAGTGGTTTGAATGTTGGAGCTTGCAAGAGGCAAATTTATTTTGAATAGAAATCCTTTTAATTTTCAAGAGTATACTGAATAGAAGTTGTAAATTTAGAAATCAGATTATACAAAAATAGCACTGCAGAAATGCTATTGCAGACAATATTACACACAAACACATACTTTTGTTTACAAACTAATATTTGTAACAACGATAAAGGTACTTCAGTCTGTACTATAAATACCAAAGAAATGATTAAACCTAATATTTATTCAATATTCATTGGATTATGGATATTCAGAGCTTGTAAGATAAATGAAAATACTTAAGTTACAATTTTAGTCATAATCAAGTATGACAGCCAAATATTTCCATTTCCAGATATTTACATCACACATCTGGGATTTCCCCGATACATTCAACAGCTTGGTATGACCTTTTAATTTCCCACAATCTGACCTATTGTGACAACCATAAATAACACAGGTATTAACCACTGTGTTATTTACTTTTAGCTTAAGAGCAATTTAAATTTCAATGACAAGTCAAGTGTAAACATCCAGGAAGCACATTCTACAAGATGGTGGATGATCTTTTGGACGTTTGGTGCCAACATGCTAGGAACATTCTTCTACAATCTGGTCACCATAAGTCAGAAGGACTATTTATAATTCAGAAGATGGAATGGCACCCACCTGCATGTGATTTTTATTACAGAAAGATTTGCACAGTTTTATCTTACTCTCTCAGCCTTTTTCATATGTTTTCCAGTGGCAATACAAAGTCAAAATGAATGGAGGTGAACTTGACTGCAGTGGGATGGCCTGCTGTGCCCATACCAATGATCTAAGTGACATGTTAATTCATGAATCAAAACCAAATACAATCTTGGAACATGGCTGGGATGAACCTATTGATCTCAAGGTAATATTTAGAAACAAAATATGAACAATAAGTTTTTGTTTCTTACATCTACAAACCAACTTGTGCTATTACACAAGTAAAATTAGATTTCTAAACATTGTCTCAAAACAATCATAATAGAAAAGCAATTCTTAAACAGTTATTTTGGGTAGCATGATTCACCAAAATCCACAAAAAGTATGTTATTTTAAGTGGTTTATTAAACTGAAGCAAAACTTATGCAAAATGGCACTGGAAGCCTGCTATTTTACTGCAGACAATACTAAAAAGTAAAATATGAAGAATAGTGTCATCGTCAATAAGTTTAGTATATTATTATTACAAATTATAATTTATAACCATCTTGAATGAAGTTTCCTTTGTGGTATTTATTAACATTAGGACCAATGAAGACCTCTGAGCTTTACTTCAGCATAATAACATAAAATAATACTTAATAAAAAATACTAAGGCGATATATCTGGTTTAGATCTGTGTTGTGAAACCAGTGTATTTGGGTTTGTAGTATTTAGTAATAGTAGGACCAACGAAAACTTTTTTTTTAATTTTAGGCTTAAGCGTTAACTCTCTTACAACTAGTTGTAACTTGTAGAGCTTATACTAAGTTATACTGATAGTAACAGTGATAAGTATACCATACCCTTATCGTTATTCACTGTTAGTGTTACTGGTAGTGGAATTACTACTTAAACTTTAATGTAATTGTATTTTATCATCATGTTAAAAGTAAAAGCATAATCAAAATTCGATTATTAATATAAACTAATTTACGGTAATTAGCTTACACTTATTATAATAATAGTATTATCAGCAAAATTTGGTAGTAACCAAGATCTGCGATGGACCTACAAAATGTTTTCCTTGATTATAGTACTAACTCAATATTATTATCACCACCCCTAGTACGTCAATAGAGCTAACACACGTACACTGCAGTATAAATTCAAAGGCATGTAATTTTTACAGTCTCAAAGAACCGCCAATTTCTCAATGTCATTCGAAAAAAAAACCCTCCCATGACGCCTTGCGAGAGACTTTTATTCGCATATGTTTAACGTATTTACGATTACCTCACTAGTGACCCAAAGTCCGAGGAATCTTTTTAATATCAGATCTCTACCCGATTCTAATTATAAATTAGAAACTCATATCCATCTTTTAAAAACCGAATAATAAATTCAAAAGTTTGCTTGTTTGAAGTTAAGCATAAAGCTACACAATGGGCTATCTGTGTTCTGCCCACTACGGATATCTAAACCCGCTTCCTAGCGTTGTAAGTCCACAGACATGCCGCAATGCCAATGGGGGCGTCTTCAAAAGTATTTGAGAGACACCCTTATGTAATAAACAAACCACATACTAAATTACAAGTCATAGAACCACTTGAGAAAGTCAGCAGTCAGTCACAAATTTCTCAGTCTCACTGACTGACTGACATTGTTGAACGCTTCTAGCTGTGTAACAAACACACTTACCCTAGCTATAAGTGCACTAAATAGAACAATAACAAAGATCGTATGCTAGTGCTAGCGTGAAGTAATATTAATCAAATTGAATTAATTAACTAATTTATCAACCCTTGGTATATGCACACAACCATAACTTACACTACGTCACCCGAATGACATTTCACACTATAGAGTATGTAACATCATACTTACAGCACACATACACATTCACAATGTACACACACCATAAGTGAAGACAATGCACACCAAACATACACCATTATTTGCACATACCATAATATTATGATGTATATCCATATTGATGATATACATACAGGATATCAACATAAATGAATGAATAATGTGTAAGATCATGCCACCTTATATTAAAAAAGTGCAAGTGGAAAAAAAATAGTTTAAAGAAATTGAAAGGGTAGGAACGGGTGCACCAAAAAAGTGAGGAAACAAAGTAGTAATGAGTATGGCGAAATAAAACTTCCTCTGTACAACCTCACAGGGGGGCGTGTCCAACATCTGGTCCATGCCTACTTCGATTTTCTGTGTTCATGATATTATACAACTTATGGGTACATACAAAAGTGTGTCTATGATTCTTTTACTTTTGTATAGACAATACCGAATCCATGACGTCGATACACAGAAACGTTCCACGATTTTTTTTCTTTGTATTGTAATCCACCTATATAGCTTACATACGAAATCCTGTTGCCTTCTCATGGAATTGCAAAGGGAGGGACAAATTGTAAAGAAAAAAAAATCATCGGTCCACACGAATATCTGATTCTTGTGGTGTCATATAAACAGACTTTGCAGTATGTATTGCCTCCAATAATTCGATTCACAGAAGCCTCTAGTCATTGAATGATAAACATAACTAAGTTTGATAAGTGTAGTCCACCTGTCTTATTTTATACAATGTAGAAAAAAAAACGAAGTATGGATGGACATGATTTTGGACACGTCCCCTTGTGAGGTTGTACACAGGAAGTTTTATTAAACCATGCCCATTCCTACCTTGTTTCTTGACTTTTTTGGTGCCCCCATTTATACACTTTGATTTTTTTAAATATTTTTTCCACTTGTAAGAAAATACAGATTAACGTTATAATGGAAACAATTCACTGAAAAAGTGAAATTTTACAAGAAAGTCTGTGTGTTGTTAAGCGCAAAGCTACACAATGGACTATCGGAGCTGTGCCCGCCATGAGTATCAAAACCCTATTTTTAATGACATGAGTTCTCAGATTTGCCAATGGGGGCTCTACAAGAAAGGAAAACGTTTATTTAAACCAGAATGATCTAGGGTTATCAGAATGTAGATTAATTTCTTTTCTAGCGATTGTCTTTGGTGAATGTCTTTTGGAGCAGGTATATCCCAGAATCGAAAAGTCCTCAATTATATGCTTATTGTTAATTAATTGTTTGCCTGTAAGAATACCCTGGTTCTGTAGTTTAATATGGTTTAGATCTTCATGTGTTCGATCACCAAGCGGGCAGCTTATTTGTACAATGTATAAACTACCACACTTCATACAAATTACAGAATGACTGATACGTTTAGCAGAACATGCAAAAGACGAGCTTGTGTTGAAAGTCGTATTTTTTCCGTGTATATGTATGGTGCTGTTTTTTTTGTTGTTTTTTTGTGCGAAGGTGACACAACTGTTTGGCTTACAGGTTTGAGTGCCTGAATTACCATTTTATTGTTGATTTTTTAATTACTGTGTATCAGTGTTTATTTTTAGGCTTGTGTCATGTAAGGTGTGTTAAGATCGGGGATTTAGAATTTCTAAGACTGAGTATTCTTGTATTTAATGGCATTAGAAAACAAAGGGATGTGGATCACCTTTGGGCACAAACATCATCCACTAAGATACCTGCAACAAGTTTCATCCTAGCCACAGTAAGCAAAGTGCTGTGTCTTGTAACATGTGCAAATCCACGAATTCTAGAAGTGTCAAAAGCCTTCCATGTGCCCTAAGCAACAACAGAGGCGTCGCTAGGTACTGACACATGGGCCTCGATTCTGTTGGGTAGTGCCCTGAATCCCAGCTGGTGTCTTGAAAGATCAGAATATAAAACCATGATCAATATCATACTAAAACGCCAAAAATTCCCGTGCTCTTTGATTGCTTTCCATAATCTATCTAGTATGTGTGGATGACAGTCTCTCAGCATCCATTTCAACATCATGATCACAGAAAAATTCATACACACTACATTCTAACTTAAAGTATCTGAGTTGAACAGAAGGTATGACTGGAAGCCTTATGATGGTGGACCCATACCATATTGACCTCATTTCCAGATGAAGATCCTTCTTGATTATATTGTGTACTGTTACCCAGAGGCGTCGCTAGGTAATTAAAATATTCGGAGCTTGGACCCATACGAGATGATGTGCTTTGGTCATGACAGTCTTATGACGGAACCTTTTGTAATGGCAACTATACTGCAGGGCTATTGTTAAGACGCTTTACAGTCAAATAGCGTGTAACCGATCATAGCAGCATGGCCTGTAATTGTTTGATGAGGCTCCAAAACTATTTTAGTATAATATACTTAACTCTCATTCTGTGTGTACAGATATATACACATATATATCTAATGTATGTATATATGCACACGTAAAACTGCACTTGTTACGACAAGAATTTCATGATGAACAAGTTATGCAAACTTTAAAAATGAAATGGATACTAGTTATTAATGAATTAATTAAAGTTTATGTGTAAACCTTTTTTTATTACTATTAAGCCTTGAATAACATAAGGTAGACTTTCCATCATTTGATTCCTACAGTTTAAGCATTGTATCAAATTAACTAATAACTACGTGTGAGTGAAAAAAAACTGCTTTCTGAAGCATATTTAGTTGTTCAAGCATAAATGAAACTATTAAGGATTTACCATGGCCAAAAAAATTATTTCAAAGTATGGCATTTGCCCCATCAATGTGTGCCCCATCAATGTGGTGTAGAATTGCATTTTACTTGTCCATTCGCATTGTGTTGAGAAATGGAATTACTGGTTATTCAATACATTTTAATACGTTATGGATATGCCAAAGATATTGTTTTTGCTGTTAAGCTGTAGTAAATATGGCGGTTTATGGAATTAGTATTTTCTTGTGGCCAAAAATGTTGTTGGTTCACCTTCAAGAACTTCCTCTAGCCATGCCCCTGTAAGAACATGTTTTTTTTATTATTCATTTTAAATTAATTGTTGGGCACAGTCGCCTCTCTTCATGTAAGCATAGAATAAAATAGTGATCTAAACATCCAGTTTTGTTTTTCTCATATTTGCACAAAGATACTCAAAGGCTATGTGTGCAAGATGTCCTTAATTTTGCTGAAATTGATAGACTAGAGGGAATGTAGTTAGCGAATTGCACCCACCACCAAATCTTGGAATGCTCTTATATGACCCAATAGTGAGATTTGATTGTCATTGTTATAATTCATATTCATAGTGCATATTCTACTTTTTCATTCCATTGTAGAAATTTAATTTTTTCGTCACTCTATGCAGTTTTTGCATAAAATCATTAAGTTTACTTCATTCTAGCTATCTTTATTCCTTTATTGTTCTCTAGAGATAATACCTGTATGTTGTGCAAGAATATAAATAACAATAATGTCCATTGTTGGCATCACAAATGATGTCTTTAGGTTACAGTCGTTCCTACATTGAATGATAATGACAAGCTATGTAGTGGTGCCAGTAAATATATCCAAATCTAACTTTTCTTATTAAATAAGAACTGTTGACTTCTACCAGAATTTAAAAATCTGATCTTCGCCAATTCTCAAAATAAAAAGGCTTTTAGTTATATTTCTTAATAGTATAAATATATACTATGCTGTTGTTAAGCTTAGGATTCTTCTACAGTAGGTGTCTGTGTCTTTTTAATGATAAATTCAGAGATGAATAAACAGTGACGCTTATAATATCGCAATCGACCTCAACATTAATGACCCCAACAAGTTAATCCACACCCCCAGCACACTTTTTGCTTCTCTCTTAGAATTTACAACAACTAAAACCAACTTTGTTTTCAACAACGAACATTTCCTTCAAATAGATGGTTTAACTATGAGCAATCCTGTTTCACCCGTTCTTGCCAATATATTCATAACCCAGATCGAAACACAAGCCATACATTATGTGCTTCATCCCCACTATATTGGTACAGGAATGTCGACACTTTTGCTGGTTTCACTTCTACAGAACATACACAGCGGGCCAAATAACTGAGAGAATGACGAGCGCGGGCCGCATAACCATTCTGTTTAATACAATACAGTGAATACACAA
>NW_013671420.1:54944-61643 GCF_000517525.1 Limulus polyphemus | reverse complement strand
TACTCTTGACTGTCTACTCTACTAGAAAGCTACTCTTGACTGGCTACTCTACTAGAAAGCTACTCTTGACTGGCTACTCTACTAGAAAGCTACTCTTGACTGGCTACTGCACTAGAAAGCTACTCTTGACTGGCTACTTCTACTAGAAAGCTACTCTTGACAAGTTACATTCTTTGAATCAACCTAGATTTCTTAAGCTGAGCCAAACTTTGTGTGTTGTTATTAGTAGAATGGGAAACGATATCAATAAAAGTATGTATACCTAATTCATGAGCCATTTTATAACAATACATACTGGTATACTAAATTAATTACTAAGTTAAATGTTAGTTCTAAAACGTGTGTGCAACGTGCTTTGACCAAAAAGCTATTGATAACAAAAGCAAAAAACATCTTGCTCTCTAAGATAGAAAACTTTTTATGGGCTGTTTCTAAGCAAAGAGAAACAAAAGAGGTGGGTTGCTATTGGAGTCGTGTACTTTATACATGCACTGTAAAAAACTACTTGTTTATAATAACTGGCATAATATTTTGTTTCTTGCCCATCTTGTGAGACAGTGTAGAAAAACTCATAAAAATAAATAAAATTAAATCATAAAAACTCACCCAGAAAATAAGATTGAGGCAACACAGTGTGTGTCGAACACAAGTATAACCTGATCTTCCCATTCCTCAGTGTTCAAACTAAAGAAATAAATGTTACTTTCTTTGAACTAAAGATAAACAAAAAAGATATGTTGACGAGGCTGTGTGACTAGTGGACAAACTTAAAATCAATTTCTTTTAACTTAATATGGAAAAAAATTCTTATGCTAAGCTGGAAGACCATTTATACACATAGAAATCTTTAGGCTTATGGACGACATGGTATGTTGAACAATGTGTAACTAGTATTACTAGTTAAACCGAATTTCATTGTGAAACAGTAAAGTGTAGACCAGGGTGTCTTAAGCGTTGAAAACTAAGATTGAAAGTTTTTAACACAATAAAAAGCTAATTATTATATTGTTAAGAGAACAGAAATAAAATATCACCTGCTATACCGAACCTATTGCTTTTCAACCTGGCTCCACTAAGTAGGGCTGGCCTAACTAAAGAAATGCAGCAACACTGCTCGCTACTAAGAGGACAATGTCATGGTAACCACCCTTACTCTATCTGTTCTGGAATGATGGAGAAACGACACTGTGTTGAGTGTATGTTAACATTAGCGCCGAGAGAGGCGAACCCAGGTGAATACCTCCTCTGTCTGAACCTCCCGACGGTAGGGCAGTGAACCGTTACTGCACCTCGCCAACAAGATATGCAGAAGTGCGAACGTGACCTTGACGTCGTCACTAGCGGGATGCCTTTTCTCGTGAAACGAGTCTATACAAACGAACATAAAACCAGTCACAAATCTAACGTTGCTTCAAACTGCATTAGAACAGTACTTTTTTTTTTACGTGTATTCGTTCTTAACGTAATTACAATATAAACCACATAATAATCACATTACTAGCTAGAATCCGGGCAGCAGAAAGCAAAAAAGTATTTTCTGATAACTGGAGTCCAAACAGTAACGTTGGAATAATTCTGTGTGGGGTCCTAAAATCATTGAACAAAATAGTAACCTCTGGGTATGATGGAATCCATTCATTCGGTCTGGGTGATATTTGGCCCTCTGTGGTCTTCGAAGCGAACGAGCCGGGTTCGAATCCATGCTAGAACACTGAATATTCCCCATACTAAAAGTTTTTGACAAACATGCAATTTAATATATAATCCTTGTAAATCAACACTTCTAACACCAAAGGGTGTGCAGCAGCCTCGTACTTCAAGCAAGGGGTACTTCCGTGCCCTCAGCACCTCTAGTTTCTGCACCCTGGAGCCCAAACAGTTTTCACACAAATTAATACCATTAACGATACTTCAGTTCAAAGCTGTTAAACGAGAGATAAAAATTAAACTTATATTCAGACACGTGGTTGAGTATTTACAACCTACAATAGAATCGGGTAGTAGTTCTATGAATTACATAATTGTGTGTTTAAAGCTATACAATGGATATCCGTGCCAGCCGTCCCTAATCTTTAACTAACAGATTAGAAGAAAAGCAACTAGTCAACAGCACCCACGTAAACCTTGTGAGTGTTGTGAATATTGGTATGAACTACAGAAATTAATAAATAAGCCTGAAGTAAAGATATAACCTAGCCTAGGGCCAAGTGGATAAAATTCCTCACGAAAGTAAAAATATCGAATAAACTACTTAAATCGAATAGTGAGACTTGCATCAAGAGCCACAAAGTGCGGAGAGCGTTTTTTGTGGCCGCGGGACAAAACCATGGACCGTTAGATTCACAAACCGGCACACTAACCACTAATTCACATCCTGCCTCTGACAGTAAGCATGCTCGACCTTTTGGCCGTTGGGGCGTTATAATGTGACGGTTAATCCCACTAATCGTTGGTAAAAGAGTAGTCCAAGTGTTGGCGGTGGGTGGTGATGATGACTAACTGCTAAATTAGGGACGCCTAGCGCAGATAGACCACCTGTAGCTTTGCGCGAAATTCATAAAACAACAATCAATGAATGAAGAGGCGGGTGTGTACATTTTAAAGCATATTGAAAATAAATTACTATTTCAGATTAGTGTTAACTCCTGTGTATTCCTGAAGAAAGGCAAACGATCATTGAAAGTCAAGAACATAGGATTCAATTTTGCATGCTTCAACCTCCAAACATCTTTCGATTGGGTTTAATTGAGTGTATATATTTTGAAACTTCTGATTTGAGTTCATCAACATCTAAGACTTGTCAAAATGACACTCCAATTTTCCTCTCGGCTTAGTTCAGTTTAATCGGTTTTTGAGAAAACCTTCGTATCGGTAGGGCTGGAAAGGTTCACACAGGTCATGAAAATCCTGGAAAGTCATTGACTTTTGTAAGCGAAATTTTCAGTACTAGAAATCCTGGAACATAAATGTTTGTTATCATGATATCCTGAAAAAAGCCACACATCTTCCCCATCTCCAGTTTTTATTGACGATAACCGGTACCACTGTGTCTATTTCAGTTTCGCGAGAAACGATCTCTTAAAAAAAGGTGATTTACAAAATGTGTTGACTTTGCAATACAGGCTTTAAACAATGTACATCTGTGTGCAAGCGAAGAGGTGTCACGTAACTATAGTTAGAATAATACTGTTTGGGTACAAGAAGCTCAAGACTCGTTTGACGCAAATCTTAGATCCTAAAACTGTTGATAGGATAAACAACATGGATGGTTAAGAATTTTTTTAATTCCATCTTCAGCATAAACACTTCAGAAATAGTTAAAACGTTTCTGACCAAGTTCTTCATCGGTTGTTGTCTACAATTTAATAAAAAAAGAGGAATAAAATAAGTGTCATAAACTTAAATAGTCAAATATAGTCTTGACTTAGTGGTTAGTATGTCAGACTGCGAAACGAAGGGTCCGGGTTTCGAGGCGTAATGCTGCTAAACACGCCTTGCACTTTCAGTAATTGGTGCATTATAAAAGTGACAGTCAATCCCGTTATTTGTTTAAAAGGGCCGGGCATAGTCCCTGGTGGCTGGCTGTCTGTCTTACCTCAGGTTAATAACAGTTCAAAATTAGGGACGAATAATCTGGGTCACTGACCTGGCCGTCTAACTCACGTGTGCATAGGGTGCCGTTCAGGTTGAAAAGTCCAATATTCATATCGGAGTGAAAAACACATTACATGAAATTTGATCGAGTTTTATCAGCAAGTTTTGCAATATTTTCAAACTACGTCGTTTAGTTTATTTGAAAAACATTAACAAACTTTCGTTGGAGGAGGTATAATGCTTACGTGAACCATACCCACCCCAGGTGCTAATTTGAAGCAACGGACCAACTTTATTTAATTTTTTTTTAGTTTACACGTTATTTTTTGTGTTTACGAAAACTTAATGATTTATTTCTTCAATGTTTCGGCATATTTTTCAAACTTATTCAAATTCGTGTAAAAAGTTAACGCCTGCCCAACATCTTGATGTGTATATAAAAAAACAACGTTATTCTGGAAAGATTTGGGTTGTTTTTTTTTGTAATTAAGCACAAAGCTACTCAATGGACTACCTGTGTTCTGCCCACCACGGGTATCGAAACCCGGATTCTAGCGTTGTAAGTCCGCTGAAGTGCCGTTGTGCCACCGGAGGGGGGGGGCGGTTTGAGTTGTTTTGATTATATTCGAGTTCAAGGTCGCTGGACCACATCCGAGATCACGAGAGCCAACATGGAGATGTTAAGTCGTTAGTGTAAAGTGACTCGAAACGGTGTAGCAATGAAATGTTTTAAATGTGGTTGTGGATGTGATAGTTTAAATATAGCGATTAATTGAGCTAAACCGAGGGTACAGTGTTAGATGATCTTAGTCGATTTGACATAACAGCTGTCAATTGATTGCTGCATTGACAGCTAAACTAGTACATTAGTATCGTTATCTTCATCAAGGTGGATTGGAATTATATATATAAGAAATTATTAGTTTCAACATCTTGTGAAACCAACGACACAGTAAAGCCTAAAGATGTAGTGTTGAAGTTGAAGCAGAAGCACGATGCATTGCGAGAGGATTTCCCTAGCGATTCTCAAATTTAAAATGCCATTTCTGCAATGAAGAGTAAAAATATGAAGGATGGTATTATGCCCAGTATAATCCATATAGGTTTTATCTTGTCATATTTTCTCTCGTTTTAAAGTTGTGCCGAGCTTTCTTCTTCGAGATATATTGAAATAACCTTAAATCGCCGGTGTCTGGAGTGACTCCCCTCTTGTTATTTTACGTAAAATATAATATTTCGGCGTTAAATCCTCCAATTAGTGGATGAAATTCAACTTTCAGGTAACTCTCTTCCATTTACTGTCAGTTTGGTTTGTTTGAATTTCGCGCAAAGCTACACGAGGGCTATCTGCGCTAGCCGTCCCTAATTAAGCAGTGAAAGACTAGAGGGAAGGCAGCTAGTCATCACCACCCACCGCCAAGTCTTGGGCTACTCTTTTACCAATGAATAGTGGGATTGACCGTCACGTTATAACGCCCCCAGGGCTGAAAGGACGAGTATGTTTGGTGGGACCTAACCACCTGGCCATGCCTGGCCCAGCCTTTCATTGAATAACAAGTCCGTGCCGTGTATTGTTGCACATCCCTGAGTGGAATACCAATCTCGTGAATCTGGATTAATTGTTGTGAAATATACACTGGCTTGCCACTATTAGGAACTATGCACCCTTTCAGATTTAGGCCTCACCTGAGCTGCAGATACAAATTAGGTTGAGAACTAATGTTTCAAGTTTCGTTGGTTGGTCATTTGAGTTTATCAGTAATGGAGAATGTTTAATAAAATGTCTGTTGTGAGGATGAATCGTGGCCACAAACAAGTAATGACAGAAAGTGGAGAACGGTGGTTAAACCAGATGGTCCAACCGTCATCAAACAATAGACCGACAGAAATTTTCAGTGCAGGGCAATCAACACGCATCTACAGCCCCACCTTGCGATAAACATTACAACAAATGGACTGTGACAGTAGGAGATCATTGCATAAACCACTGGATTCAGTTACTTATAGAAAAAAAGAAGAAAAGAAACGTCTCGTATGATGTAAAAAGAGTAGTCATTGGACTAATAATGACTGGTGAAAGGCTATGCGGTACAATGAATCACACTTTATCCTGTTTTGGGAGAAGACAGATATTTCAAAAAACAAACACAATAACAACTCAATCCTCTAGTGTGGTCTCAACTGTCCAAGCCGCTGGTGGTAGAGTCATAGCTTGAGACATGTTTTCCTGGCATACTCTAGTCCCCTTAGTGGCATTCGAATGACACAACTGATCTCAGAATCATTTCTGAACATGTACATCCAGCTACTTCCAATACAACAATGCTTCTTTCCATCGTGACCAAACTGTTTCTGCATTGTTTGGAAAACGTGTCTGAGACTTCAGACATTTCACCACAATCCCAGGATTGTAATCTAATTGAGCATCTGTGGGATAAATGTGAATGACACATTTGCCATCACAATCTTCTGCCAACCTCGCTCCGTGGATTGCTTACAATATTAATGCCTGAATGGGAAGAAAACCCCTTAAGACAGTCCCTTGTGGATTCTATGCTTAGTCGTGTCATGGGTATAATTTGGGTAAAAGGTGGTCCAACCCATTATTAGATACGTTTCTTAATAAAGTGGCCAGCCAGTGTTTGGAAAGATAATATCGTTGGGACAACAGCCAAATAATATGGTTAGAATCAAAGTCAACCTGTGAAATACAGAAATGGAAAACTTGGTGCTATATGTCGTAAAATTTTACGTCAGTTTGAAGAACAAAGTCTATACTTAGAAGTTATCAAATTTTGTTTACTTGAGAACGATCGCACCAGTGATCGAAATGTACCAGTTCTAAAAAAAAAATTCTTTACTGTAAAAGCTTTAACTTGTAATAAAATCAACATTCGTAGCAATATTATTAAAACGTAATGATTGAAATATTTCTTACCTACAAGTGCAGATCAATACGTCTACCACGTAATTAAACACGTAGAATATCATTCTGTACACTATTTGTACACTTAATCTTTGTTGTTGTTTTTTTTTTCTAAACATATAGCCATATATATATATATATATATGTATATATATGTGTGTGTGTGTGTGTGTGTGTGT